>NC_137189.1:14313904-14431404 GCF_960531495.2 Zeus faber
CTGAAGGTTTCCTGAAAACCACTGTTCTCTGCTCAGACTTCTAAGAAACACATACAGTGAACAGATACGTACCCTTGCCAACGCGATGGTCCAGAAGGGTACGGCAGTCCAGTGCCAGCCTCCGTGAGGCTGGGACGTCAGGCACAGGCAGGGGCATGACAGGCAAACTAACACTCTCTCACACACACACACACACACACCAGTGCCAATACACACAGACAACTACGAATTGTCTCCCAAAAGGCAGAAAAAAAACACACATACAAATAAATAGGACAATAAGATAAGTGAAACCCTGGCACCGCTATAAAAAAAAATTATAAATCTGGCTAGGCCAACACAAAGTAATACAAATCTATCTAAATGTTTACTGAGCAGCCTGACAATAAACATGCAAGTCAAACAAATCTAGAGGTCCTTGGCAAATAAGCTTACCTGTGACTTGTCAAACTTGCCTGAGTTCTATTCTACCTTTCTATCTTTTTGCTGGGATGCAACACCACAGAGACACGCACGCACTCACACACTTCTCTTCAATCACGTCTGTCCCGATGACAAAACTACAACTCCAACTCTGGAAAGTTTAGCTCGAGCGAAATGTGTGTAGTTTTCAATGGGCGTCACAATCTGCTATCCAATGTAGAATGCAGGCTGGATGACCCGCATTAACCAAGAGATTAACGATTAGCCCCTTTATAGCAACTCTGCTCTTTCTGTCCCTCTCTCAACATCTCACTGACACAATGGATCCATCCACCTTCCACTCTCTCCGGGTTAGAGAGGGGGGACAAAGGGAGAGAATGAGAGAAAAAGGGAGGAGGGGAGGAAGAAACAAAGAGAGCGAGTGGGACTGTGAGCTATTCATCCACATTGCTGGTGGTTCAAGGAGTTCAGTCATTAGGCGAACAGGCAAAACGCCTAAACAACTATGTGTGTGTAGGTTGATAGAATTAACGGTCATCTGCAGAAAACATGGACAACAACATCTGCTTGCCATAACGCACAAGGAATACGCATAGAACACACACGCACGCTCATTTGTATTCAGTTACAAAGTTGTAGGTTGTCTACAGCAGTGGTTGAAGAAGTACTCGGACCTTTTACTTTAGTATAAGTACAAATACCCTGGCACGAAATGGCTAGTTAGTACCACATTCTAGATTTGGGCAGATTTACGATTGAAATCATCTGTCGGCGATCGACACCATCGATCGTGATTGACATTGATGACAGACGTTTATTTTTATGATTTTTATCTGCCAGGAAAAAAAACGAGCATTGAAACAGCGCAAAGTGTAGTTTACCGTGTTCTGAAACTGGAGCGGAGAGGGATAGGGGGAGAGCAGGGAAGAGGGAGAGGGAGAGAGAGGGGGGGGGCGGGGGTGGAGGTGGAGGCTCTCCCCCTCTCCGCTCAGAGCTGTCCAGTAATCACTGGTAATACAGAGACTTTTAGGGGCAGGTGCTCAAAAAAAAAAAAAAAAAAAAAAAAAGGAACAGGGAACAGGGACCCCCAGCTCCTGCACTAGGCATTTTGTCGCTCTGGGCAAATGGAGCAGCACAGCGGAGTCGCTGTGCACACATCGCAGTTGCGCCGAAGTGTGAGGTTCATGGGGAGTTCCTCATGAATGTATCTTGCCCAGACAATCCGCTACCTGGAAACCGATTCACGCTTAAAAAAAAACAAACAAAATAAAAAAAAACTGCAGAGGCAGGTGCTCAGGCACCCTCCACCCCCGACCCTGCACATACCTGTCGCCCTATATGCAAATATTGTGATTATAATATTGCAATATATGATATAATCTCATAGAGAGAGATTTCCAATTATTTTGTTTCCTTAGTTTCTTATTTGTATGGAAAATGAAAAACATAACAAACCTAATTCAGGGAACTGAAACAGAGTATTTTTAGTTTCTCCTCCAGACAGCGGTGCACGCAGGCTCCCGTGAGTGTTTTTATTTTAGACCTGTTTATTTTAGCTTGTTTCCTGCATGAACAAAACAACATTTTTTAAACACAAATGAGTTCAGTGACTGTCCCGCTCTTTACTGTTCCAAACCGCTCTGTACTGTCCCCCACCACCCACGTCTCCCCATTGCTTTTGGTTGCTTTTGCGACTCAATTTAGTAAAAATCTGATATTTCTGTGTAAATACTTTACTTGTAAATAATAAATGCTGCACTTCTGGAATGGGGAGAACACATTTGTCACATTACCTTACATTCTATGCGTGCACAAACCCCGCTGCGGACATGCCCCTCCCAATAAAATCGTATATTACCAATCGCTGCCCCCCTAATGATCAGCGATTGGAATTTTGCAGGACGGCCCAAGCCTACCACATTCACATTTCTACTTAAGTAAAAGTCCCTTAGTACTTGCTCTCAAATGGACTTGTCATAGGCAGTGCCCTAGTATAACAGAGTCTATAATAAGTACCTTAAGTGCTTACTGTATGTTTTAGTAATTTACAAGGATATGGAGGTTACTCATGAGAAACCCTAAATAAGCGGTTTGATGGATCCAGTCCTCTCACACACACACACACACACACACACACACACACACACACACCCTTCAGTGGTGGAAAGTATTGTCTCTATATTATAGATATAATACTTTCCACCACTGTTGGGCAGCAGGCAATGGTTAGTGGGGGAAGGGGGTTTCCCCTGCTTACCTGTCATGTTTGGTGTTGGTCACAAGGGGGCGTCGTTCTTCCAGGTTCACAGAGGCTGCGGAGTGACGAGGGCAGCTCGGCCCCGAACTGGAGCTCCTTTCCCGGCGCTCAAAGACTAGGAAACCTGCAGGGTGTGCTCTGGCCTGTGGAGCACCCAGTGCGAGTTAGCCCATACGCTACGCTACAGTGATGTTAACGTCGTTTAATTGGGAAATTTGTGAACAATAAAAGCGACCATGAAAGTTCTCCAATGATTAGTTCTGTGCTATATCCACACACATCATTTCAGGTTGATAATCAATCAATTTAATTCGTAATCCTTGTTCAACCAACAAGGCAGGGATGCTAACCGCTACACCGGAGCGACTATTGACACAGTAACACACAATACTCACCATGAAATAATGACGCTCTGAACAATGGAACACGACTCTCTGGGGCGTTTGCGTTTCACCTAGGATGCCATGTCACACTGCGTTCAAACCCGAAAAGCACCTGGATTTGCTTTAAAAAAAAATAAAATAAACTCGGATTTTTGTTTTTCGCCACTAGGGCGCGGCCATCTTGGAGCGAGCCGGGTGGTGACGTCACTAGCGCGCTTCCTCAAATCAACGCGCCGTAGGGTCGCCACTGCCACCGCCACCGCCACCGCCGTTAAAGGGGCTGAAATGGATGGAGATGAGGGCGGCCAAAATGAATTACTCGCGATGGGCGGAACGAAGCTTTTTTATGACGAAGCCATTTTGAAGCAAGTCGATTCCACTGGCGCCGCTTCCAGGTGGCGTTCGACACAGTCTATACGGTGCCACCTGCTGGACAACACTTGGTATTGCAGCTGCCCGGCGGCGCGCAGCATCCAGCGTAGCGCCCACTGACTATTAATTGTCTCTTCCCCGGCCTGGCACGCCTCCTCTTGACTGGGGTCTATCAAGGCTTTCTCTTCCCCCCCTAAAGACTTTGTTTCTTAAAAACAGTTTTGCACTCCACCGTTGCCCCGTGATAGTGAAAACCGCAAGGTGCTGGCTAGAGTAGCCGGTAAGAACGAAGACGCCCACGTTTGCAAAGCAGTTAAAAGCGAAAAAAAGAAAAACACTCCATAATGTCTTAATAATGACTCTGTCTTAATAACACTAAGGATAAACTGGGGGACTATTACTTATTCAAGGATGTTCAATTAAATTGAATTCATGTACTGTAATAGATATAAATGTAAATGAAGGATTTATTTTGTTTTTCTAATAGAGTAGTTGTGCAGTTGTCTGCCGCTAGTGGCAGGATAGCGTGTCACAACCCGATCGAGAACAAACCAAGACCAAAACACGGTGCCCAAGGAATCCTCCATCTTATAAGGGTCGGTGTCAGAATGGAGGAGACGGAGCAGCTCGGAGAAAGAGGCAAACGGACAAGCTCAGAGTTTCACCACCGCTGCATTACGTCGAGGCTTAAGATCATGCGATAGCAAAGTGAGAGAGAGACCAAATCAAATCCGACGGAAATGTCAATGCTTTCCTCTCTGTTTTCCAAAGACACTTGGGACACAAGGACGTTGTGTTTCCAACACAGGCGTAATTTCGTGGGGAGCTGGGAAGATACCTCCAACACCCCCACTAGGAGACACGATAGTGAAAGATGAAAAGAGAAGTAGTGAATCACATTGAAGGAACAGTGCATAAAATGGGAGCTTCTGCCGTAGTAATCAGATGATTGTTGCTGAGTGTCTTTTAAATCATACTTCCATTTCTTTAGAGTCCAATATTTTTACTTCATACTTTATTAACTTTGCATGCTCCGCTAGCTAAATTGAATCGCTTAATCCCAGTAAGGCAGTTTATCATGACGCTGGATTGGTGTTCTCCAAAACAATACTGTGATGTCAACCCCACCCACCCCCAGATATGAATATGAGCGAGAAGGGTTAAAGGAGCAATAGACAACTTTTTTGCTTTAAGTTATTGTTGATTGCACAGTGTAATGGCTATAGAATAATGACACCATCCGCGTTTAGATTGGTTCCCTATTAGCCTCCATATCACTGCGTTCAGACTGCCACCGGGTACCAACTCCCCAGTAAATAATGGATTTCCGGCGTCACATGAAGTGCATCAACCAATACCCAACCATTAGTGGAAATGGTGGACAGGGAGCAATCTCCTCCACAGGTTGCGAAATGTAAACGTTATAGTTCTTTTTATCCAGAAACACCGCAGCTCCCCCTGTTTACTTACTTGTATTTGTTTACGGGTCAGTCTCGCATTTAATGGAGTGTCTGTGTATATATGTCTATGATTGCGCAACCAAAATAAATACAATTAAACTATCTCTCTTAACTTACCTTTTCAGTGAACATGCTTCGTTCTTCTCTTATTTCCAAAGTGGTGTTGACAATTTCCACAGATCGCTCTGAGCGATCGTGAAGCGATTCGGTTGTCTCTGCGTCAGCGGCGCAAAAGTTGTCCATTGCACCTTTAATGAACCAATACTACTGCATTGGTTCGCAATATAAAAATGCTTTAGGAGGCTGATACAGTTCATTAAATGGAGGCTTATAGTCTTATGCAAATACGTTGCACCAAGGATGTCGGTATTAGTATTAACACATTTCAGAAAAATCTCAGCTGTGGCATTCATCTCCCTTTCCCTTTGACCCCACCTGACACCCGTGCGCACCTTTGCACTTTCCAGCGCCAACTAAACATCACATGTGTTCTTGGCCGGACCACTCACTACCCAAACACAAGCCCTTTTTTATACACACTGAAAGACAGAAATAGGTCTTTGCCTCCAGCATAAGTAGAGTCTGGCATGCATGTAGGCCAGAGGGTGTAACCTGGTGCTGCTTTGGCTCGCATGTCGCTGGGAATCCGCTGATTACTGGACTGTCTTAATGCTAATTTGCTTCTGCCCAGAGGCTTTTACTAACTCATCTCATGGCTTTGAGTTAAAACAACAACTCAAAAAACCCACTGAAATATCTGCAAAATAAAAGATTGAGGTCTCTACAAATTGAGAGATTGAAGGTTTGCAGTCATTATCCACGCACTCCCACATGGACAAAGACAAGCTAAATGTCGAATTCAGGAACTGCCTCGGCCACAGATAACCTTTTAGATCCGGTACGTACTGTTCAGTGACTGAAAGTGTGTATTTTATATTAACAATTTACATAAATTTGAACTCGCAGCATATGCAATAAGGGTGGACATCAAACAATTAGGATTCTTTACCAAAAGCACGACAATGATGGATGAAACACATTGTGACACCCAAAATTGCTTTCTCACATGTTTGGCAAAAATCAAAGAGCAGTGAAATGATTTGGGCGTCAGTAATAGCCATACTAATGGACTTAAAGCTGATAACTATTTCGGGACATACAATGAGCTGCAGGTGGAGTGGGGCAACATATCCATGATGGGAGACAGATGGCGGCTCATTAGGTCGGTCTTAGGAGCTTTCTGCAGCACCAGTTCACAATTAGCAAACTGAGTCTTAGGGGCTTTGGCCAGCTTACATCCACAAGGACCACAGTCCTGCTAATGCTATCAGCCCAAATCCTTTTTGTTGTCGGCCAACCACTTTTACCACACCTATTGATTGTACTCACTTATTCTGTCCGGTGTTGGCATTTTCTGTATCTATTTATTCAACTGTTGCCCCGTACACAAACCGCAGACCATTGTGATACGACAGATGTCATTTTTTATGTCGTTTCTGAGAAAATATACAACATCATCACATCTGGGGTTTAAAGTATTCCACTTAAGATTAAAGGAGCACTGAGTATATTTTTTCTAGTGTTGAGCCTCTAGCTGTTTACACAGTGACTAAACAACCTCCAATTCCCCTTTACTAATCACTAAAAGGCCAGTTTTCAATATGCAGAGGTAAAATTATAACTCATAAAACGAAATGATAATTCTAGTTAATAATAAACCACACTCAATAAACGCCTGGCTCGGATTGAGTTGTTCGTTTACCCTGACCCATCTTTCCTCCAAAGTCTGGGTTCTGATTGGACTCAAGGGTGATCCTCATACACTTGCAGGGAGGTTAAATTGATCAATGTATTACAGGTGAGAGGTTGTTTACTCACAGTGTAAACAGCTAGAGGCGCAACACTGGAGAATCCTTTACCAGTGCCCCTTTAATCTCCGAGGGAAAATATGACGAACGAATCATGTGATGATGATGTACGTTTCTGGATATTTCATAGGAGACTTTTCTGTCTTTTCAAAAAAAAAATTGCATTCAATGTATCTCAATGGTCTTTGTGGTTTGTGGACAGGTAACGAGGAAACGTGGATGTTTCATTACGCACACAAAATAAATATATGGTTTGAAGTGAGCAGAGGAGGGAATAAAACTGTAATTGCATCTAAATGAAAAGTTAACTCTGTGAGCCAAGAGCTGGTAGATTGATAGTAAATAATAGGAATCATAATCGAGGATAACTAATATAGACTGCTTCACAGAAAATGTGACATTGAAAAGAAGTTGATGTCATTTATCAAGATTATAAGTAGCTTTAAGTTTTTAAGAAGCAGAAAGTAAAACCAACATTTGCGGCCTTGCTTTCAAACCAATTAGTCCAACTTAATGGACCACAGTAAGAGTCTGCATGCTGGTGTTGTTTTGGAGCCAGTGACGTTGGCTGGAGAGTGACAGTGGCTGCTGACTAAGTAATCCTCTTTGGACCACTCACTCCTGCGGCATTACTCCGCAGCAATCCCTTGACTCTATATTCGAACTGCCGCAGGCGGTGACCCACAACTCTTCCACCGGTTCTCATTTTACTTTCTTTGGGCCGCCCCTGTCGCAGCAAGAAATGATCCATCTTCCATTTTCTTATTCGGGATTGTGCCTTGATTTGGAGTCGGGTCTCAGATTTCAGTTCAAAAGAGTCTGCAAAAGTGGATTATGAAGGGACTTCCCATCCTCACGTTGAACATACACTGTGGTGCTTTGCCTTTGGATGTAAAGAGTGGATGCACAAATCTCAACACAATGCAGGTCAGTTTTGTTTTGTTTCATTGCTTCTGAGCGCTATGATCTATTAAACAGAAGATTTAAATAGTAACAGTAAGTCCGCCACAATATGAATTACTGATTAGGCGGATTTTGGAACATTAAAGAACTAAATAATGGGGAAACCTGCCGATATTATTTGATGAAAATGCTTTTTGGTTTTTGGTGTTGGGAGCTGGGAATCTGCCCAGCATGGAAGTGATGGCTGGTGATGCTGCAGCAGCAGGTATTGCACAGTCTGACATATGTTCTCAGTCAATCAACAACTAACTTTTTAACAGCCCTCACTTTCTAAGGCTGGGAAGATACTAATTATCAATCCTTCTTCATTATATTTGTCCCAAATTTTCTATGAACTTCACTCACTGTTTTATATGCCTTCCCTTGACTTGGAATTTGGATTTGGATCCCAGTGAGGAGCCGACATGTGACAGCGGAGTGTAGGAGAGCGGTGGGCAGAGCAGCTGACAGCACAAAGCCACAAGCTGGAAGGAGTTTATCTCTGAGCATTAACAAGCTCAGGAGTAAATCTGGCAACCAGCTCATTTGCTTGAAAAAGCTGCCTCTATTTTTTTTTCTCCGGCCTAGCTGGTTCCTAACACGTGCTTCCAGGCAGGCTGCTTTTTTCTTACCTCAACTCAACAAAAATAGAGTTATGGCACATGGCACTACCTATAAGAGCAGGTGGCAGGTACGCCAATGTGAAGTACAAATATTGTACAGCATAGTGTGTCGCAATAATATGCATACAATCCAACTAGTACTATTAGCGAGTGGTTGTGTGTGTGTGTGTGTGTGTGTGTGTGTGTGTGTGTGTGTGTGTGTGTGTGTGTATATATATATATATATATATATATATATATATATATATATATATATATATATATATATATACAGTGGTACTTTGACTTAGGAATTTAATTCGTTCTGTAACGGAGCTCATAATTCATTCTGCTCATATAGCAAATCAATTTTCCCCATTGAAATTAATTGAAATGCCATTAATCCGTTCCAGCCCCCAAAAAACCACACCATTTTTTTTTTTTACGTGTTTTTAAATAACAAAAATATTGTATAAAAACTTAATTAAACAGAGTAAAAGAGAATGTTTAGAAATAAACTGGTTTTATAAAGTGTATTTACCATGGAGATCAGACGACTTGGACTAACGGAAGATGCTGGCGGAGGTGGAGGATGGAGGACATATGTGGAGGTGGTTGGAGGAGTTTGTTTTGTTTCTTGCTTTTTCGGTCGCTTTCGTTTATTGCCACACTTTATTGCCGAACTTAATTGCTACAGTTTTTTGTTGTTTTTTTTTTTTCACTTCACTTTCGCTTAACTTTAAAACAAAACGTAATCTTCTTCACTGATGTTTGCCTTTTTCGCCACGCCCTCGTCACTTTCAATAAAAACCTGTCCAAGGAGGTTTGTTTCATCCTGCCTTTCAGAATGTTTCAGAAATGAGTTAGGCAAGTGTCATCATATAGCGACGATGCACGACCAGTTGCAACTTTTTCTGGGTATTTCCTTTCAATGAACTCTGAAAGTCTCTCCCACATTCCCAACATTTCCTTTATCACACTTGTAGAGATAACCTCCTCTCCTCATCTTGCTCCTCCACGGTACCAATTTCATGCAAAACCTCTGTATGCTGCTACGTCTGTAGCTCCTTGAACTCCTCCGTCGTCAGTTCCTCGGAGTGCTCCTCGATGAGCTGGTTTACATCTTCCTCATCCGCCTCTAAGCCCATGGACTTTCAGAGGGACACGATCTCCTCCACCACTGCCGCATCGGGTCTGAATCCCTTTCGGACACAACCATATCACAATGTTGTAGTGGTCCTTCCAGAACTCTCGAAGGGTGAGGTTTGTGTTCTCCGTCGCCTCAAAGCTGCGGCGGAACAGGTGCTTGGTGAAGAGCTTCTTGAAATTTGAAATTTCCTGCAGGTCCATGGGCTGCAGGATAGGGGTGGTGTTGGGTGGAAGGTAAAGAACCTTTATAAACGTGAACTCTTTGAGGATGTTGTCTTCGTGGTTCGGTGGGTGAGCAGGTGCATTGTCCAGGACAAGAAGGGCTTGCAAGGGTAGGTTGTTTTCCTGGAGATACTTCTTAACGGCAGGACCAAAGACCAGGTTTACCCACTCCACGAAGAACTGCCTGGTGACCCATGCCTTCGGGTTTGCCCTCCACATAACCTGCATTTTTTATTTTAGGATCTTATGCGACTTAAAGGCTTTGTTTTCCGAATGATATACGAGCAGCGGCTTGATCTTGCGGTCGCCATTGCATTGACGCACAGTGCAAGGGTTAACCTATCCTTCATGGGTTTGTGGCCTGGCATCTTCTTCTCCTCTGCAATTATGTAAGTCCTCCTTGGCATCTTCTTCTAGAAGAGCCCTGTCTCGTCACAGTTGAAGACTTGCTGGGGGATGTATCCTTCGGCTCTTATCATCCAGAAAAAGTTTTGAGGTAATCCTCAGCTGCTTTCACATCCGAGTTTGCTGCCTTACCATGGATGGTCTTTTGAAAATTCTCGAACCAGCCCCAACTGGCTTTAAACGACTCTTCTGATACCTTGTCCGTTGAAGTGCCTGGGGTCAGCTGCAGCAAATCAGTGTAGATAATTTTTGCCTTCTCGCAGATGATACCCTCCGTCACGCTATCTCCTGCGAGCTGCTTCTCCGTCAACCACACGGCGTAATACCCTTTATCGTCTCCTTCTGCTTCAGTATGATACATATCGTAGAAGTACTACGCTCATACTGCCTCGCCAATTCCATCACACGCAAGACCTCGCTCATGTTTTTCTATGATTTCATGCTTTAATTCAATCAAAATCATCCGCTTCTTCTTCTCAGCACTTACTTTCTTAGGACCCATGGTTAGAAATTGATTTTTTGGGGTAAAATAACTGCACAAAAAGCACAAAATGCGAGCACAAAACACAAAAGATATGCTTCCACGGTCAGGTAACCACGTGAAGTGAAGGAGTGAGACGCGGGCTGCTGGCCGCACTCGCTTGCCGCGCCAACTAGCGGCGATGCACCTGAAGCTCGCTCCTCGTAACTCACATTTTTGCTCGCAAATCAATACAAAAAATGGACGGAACGACGGCTGGTAACTCGGAAAACTCGTATGTTAGTGCACTCGTAAATCAAGGTACCACTGTATATATATACATATAGCAGCGTGTTGGGGAGTGACGACTGCAGTGACCGCCTCCTCCAGCAGCGATGCTGCCCCACCTGCACCTGCTACGACTAATGAAGACCAGCACCCGTGGCTATGTTTCCACAAATGTTTTCTTATTCCAGAGTGAAAGATGCGTCTTACTGAATTAAGTGCTTCTTATGTTTAACTGAAAAATACGTAAATATTGGCACACAGAATAAAATCTGAGCATAAAAAAATGAAGCTAAGCTTTTGATACTTAAATACATTCAATACCATATAATTACTGTTGATACGTACTGCATGTACCCATAATATCAGATACTTTAAGACTTTTACTTCATTAGTATTCTAATGAGTGACCACCAGAGTAGTTTTGTGTAAGAAATCTCTACTTTTACTCATGTGTGGTTTGCCAGTACTTTTTACACCACTGACTAATGGTAATAATAAGTACTATGGAGACAGGCTAGGGAGACAAAAACAATATTAGTAAGAGTGAAAGTAACCTTTGGAAATGTTGTTATTAGTGGGTTATTAATCACTTCTTGAACTTTTTGGAGGCCTATATCCTGTGTAGAAGCTTTTGTTGTGAATACATTCATCTCTCTATCTGTCCAATTCACTGCAGCTTATTAACATTTACTGAAACATTCTCCCCTGACTAATCTAAAATAATAGCATTAATATTATTATTAGTATTAATATTATCATTCATAGTAATAATCAATTGAATCAATCAATTTCTAGTATGTTGACATGATTGTGGTGACATTCCTTTACCTCACCTTTAACACCTAAATATTGTTCTCTTTATCCATGTCGTCCCCACTGTTCCGTTCAGACTAATTTGGCGTCTTGAGCTAAGATCTATAGCGAGGGTCGGGCTGAGGTCATCGTCATCATGGTGACCTTCGCGGAGACATCCACGGTCTCCTCCATGGAGCTGAGCAAGCCCATCTGTCTGACCACACCGCTGTCCCCCGGGTTGCGGCGCAAGAAGTTGATGTGGCAGAAAGCCGTCAAACACATCATCATCCAGCAGGAGCTGAACGCCAAGGTGAATATCTGGCCATCGATTGAGATGAACTTGCTGTAATTGGTACTAAGGTTTACTGATACTGTCAAATGATTTGATTTTTGTTTTGTCTGGAGCTGTGCATGACATGACAGGGGATATATATTTTTGATTGACAGGTGGGTGTTGAGCCAGCACGGAAGATTTTTGTGACGGACGCCTACATAGAGGAGATCAACCGGCAGATCCGCAGCAAGGCGTCGCGCGGTGTCACCAAACGCCGCTCCTCCGCCTCGCGCATCCACCCCACCCACATGCACTCCTCCAATAACACTCACGGCAGTGTTCCGGGAACGTACGACTACGTCAGTGACGCTGACTTCTTCGTGCACTGGGGCCACCCCGTGCACAGCGTGTACATCCCTTCCTTGCGACACACCTTCAAATCCCGAGACTTGGAGAAGCTCTACCAGCACCACTCGTCTCACCAGCGCCGCACCTCCCTCGCCGTCACCAACGTCATCGACGCATTCGCCAAGCTTCACGTCCTGGTGCTATACCTGGCGCTGGCACCCGAGGCTGTGCTGGACACCCAGCGAGCCTGCCTCACGGGCCTTTTCATGGCGCTCGCACTGGCATTGTGCATCCTGGTGTTGACCTGCAAAGACTCCATGTCCCCACAGTGGCTTCATTACATCGGCCTAGCCAGCTGGCTTTCTCAGACCACACAGGTGCTTGGTGGGCTGGTTTATGGGCTGGAGAAGGACCCATCGTGGTATGTGCTCTTTACATTATTTGCCACGTACACACTGCTGCCGTTGCCGCTGCTCTGGGCCATGTGCGCTGGCTCCCTCACCTCAGCACTACATCTGGGGGTGGAAATAGTGGGCTGCTACAATGATGCTGTACTTTTGAGAAAGGTGTGGAAAATTAGTTGAGCCTTCAGTCTTTGCCTCCTCTCCTCCCTCTCCCCTTTGCTCCATAGCCAATGTATAGATTAAGATGTATGGATGATGTACAGTACATTATGTCTGAATTAAGTTACATATAATTAAGTTAAGCAAAAGTACTACTTCCAACCATCCCATTCCTCCAATTGTCTGTATATCTATTATATTATTATACTATATTATACTATTATATCTTACAGTCTCTTCATACATCAAATCGCTCAATGTGAATCCACTTTGATGCAGGTCCTTGCCAAAGGCCTGCTGTACCTTGGGATAAACACAGCAGGCTTGTTCATCCACTACCTGACAGACCGGGCCCAGAGGCAGGCTTTTCTGGAGACCCGGCGCTGCATAGAGGGGCGCCTCAAACTGGAGCAAGAAAACCATCGACAGGTACTGTAATTTAGCCTTGAAGAAGTATGAGGAAATTCAATATGTTGCTCACTCATGCAGAGATCCATTTATCTCCCCCAGAGCAAAGCAGTGCAGCATATTTTTCCTTCACGCATGTTTTAATTGAATTATGGAATAGCAATATTTCAGCCTTACAGCGGATAACTGAATTCTCCAATTAGATTCAAGATTAAAGATGTTTATTTATCACATACTTATACATACGAGCATACATATATGCAGTGAAATGTCATTACAACGCACGTGGAGATTATGCAGAATTAGTACTAACTTACACAATAGCTAACTAATTTACTAGCTAACCAAACTAACTGAACTAACTGATTCCTAAAACGTAATTCAGTTAGTAAATAGAATAAAATAGGCATGAAAAGGTAATATACTGAACAGGAATACAAAATAGAAATAAGAGGAATAGACTATTATGTATATACAGACATGTACAGTAAAGTGGCATGTGAATAAAGAGAGGTGGTGTGTGTTGAGTTAAACAGTACAGTTATACAACAGTACAGCACAGCAATACAGTAACAGTACAGAATGCAACATGCGGTACAGTAAGACAGTGGGGCCTATGTGTGTGTCTCAGTGAGGCCCCCTGGTGAGTTCAGCATTGACAGTTCTTATGGCTTGCAGGAAGAAATTCCGTCTCAGTCTCTCGGTTCTCACTGTGCGATAGCGGAGGCGGTTGCCTGACCGCAGCAGTTGGAGCAGTGCGTTGTTGGGGTGGTGAGGATCCTTCATGATCCTGTGGGCTCTGCTACTACACCTCCTGGTGTATAAGTCCTGCAGGGAGGGGAGGGTAGTTCCAGTGGTACGTTCGGCTGAACACACTTCTCTCTGGAGTTCCCACCTGTCGTGAGCAGTACAGTTCCCGAGCCAGGCAGTGATGTTGCCTGTCAGGATACTCTCCACTGCTCCAGAGTGGGACTTGAGGATACTAACCAAAACCCTGAATTTCTTCAGCTGCCTGTGGTGATAAAGATGCTGCCTCACCTTTCTCACCGGAGTGTCTGTGTGTATAGTCCATGTTAAGTTCTACGTGATGGGGACTCCCAGGTCCTTGAAGCTGCTGACCCTGTCCCCAGAAGTCTCATTAATCACCAAAGGCGCGTACGTCCTCGGTTGTAATCCTCTCATAAAGTCCACAATCAGCTTCTTAGTTTTGCTGACGTTCAGGAGGAGGCTGTTGTCCTGGCACCAGAGTGACAGGTAGGCCACCTCCTAACCATAGGCCTTCTCATTGTCGGCGGTGATCAGGCCCACCATGACGGTGTCAGCAAACTTGATGATGGTGTTGGAGCTGGACCTGGCCACACAGTCATGTGCGTACAGGGAGCACAATAGGGGGCTGAGGACACAGCCCTGGGGGGATCCTGTGTTCAGGGTGAGGGTGTTGGACGTGTGCCTCCCCACCCTAACCACCTGGGGCCCGGGTGTGAGGATGTCCAGGATCCAGGCACACAGAGTGTTCAGTGCTAGCAGTTCAACAGCCAGTCTGGTGGGGACTGTGATATTGAAATCTGAACTGTAGTCAATGAACAGCAATCTCACATAGGCCCCCTTCTGGCCATCCAGGTGTCGTAGTGGTGTGCAGTACCTGGGAGACCGCGCCATGTATGCAAACTGCAGCGGGTCAATGGTGTAGAGGAGGGAGGTGCTAGTGGTGGAATATAAACGGCTGTGATGATGACCGTGCTGAATTCTCGGGGGAGGTAGAATGGACAGCATGAGATGGTCAGCTGTTCAAGGTTTGGTGGGCAGGAGCGGGAGAGAGTCTTGATGTTGTTGGGGTTACACCAGCTGCTGCTAGTCATGAGTGGGATGCCTCCACCCTTGGACACCCCCGATCTGTCGACGTGGAACACAGTGAAGGCCTCGGCTGGATGTATGGCTTGATCCGGTACCAGTGAGTTCAGCCATGTCTCTCAGGCAGAGGATGCAACTGTTTTTTGTCTCCCGTTGGAATGTAATCCTTGCCCAGAGGTCATCCATCATGTTTTCCAGGGACTGCACATTGGCAAGAAGGATGCTGGGCAGAGGTGCACAGTAAGGTTGTGTCCTCATTGTGATCTGAATGCCACCTCGCTTTCCACGAGGTAAGCGAGGCGGCATTCGTTTTCTCCATCGGCTCACCCATGGAGCAGAGACTGCATTGATGTTATTGTCCTTGTTGATTGTTTTGCCGCATAGAATCTCTGCTGGCCACTCTGGATCAGCGGATAAAATGTCCCAAAGTTGTTCTTACTGGGAATTTTTATATCTATGAGTGCACTGCAGAAGGAGATCACTGCTGATGAGTTTTTGACAGACATAGTGATGTAAAACGAAAATAAATACAAAAATGTGCTTAATCACACGGCGCGTTTGCACAGGCGACCACAAGGGCCGCACCAAGGATGAGAGCAATTGTTAATTGCTTGAGCACAGCACTAACAATTAATGGACCTAAAAGTTATTTTGAATTTACAGAAGTGTGGTCGCATACTGGATTACTGGATGATTCTTCACTTGAATTTTGTTTTGTCACCAACAATGATTCTAATTAGGGTTTATTTTATTGACCAGTGAGTCCATTATGTCTGCAAATAGGAGCGTCTGGTGCTGTCAATCCTGCCTCGGTTCGTTGCCTTGGAGATGATCGCCGACATGAGCTCCATAGAGGATGAGCTAAGTCCCCAAGAGTTCCACAAGATCTATATCCACCAGTACAAGGATGTCAGGTGCACACACACACAGACACACACACACACACACACACACACACACACACACACACACACACACACACACACACACACACACACACACACACACACACACACACACACACACATACACAGCCAAGTACACGCTATAATACATTAGAGAGTAAAGAACTTAAATAAAACTGAAAGGTTACAGATGACAACTTGTTTTATTTAAAGATTTATATCAGGGGTTTGCATGCACATTTTGTTAAGGTATGTGTTAACAGGGTTCTTTTCTATTATTATTTGAACAGAAGCCATTTTGTCATGTTTTTATTTACCTTTTAAATATATATAATGCAATTAAAATACAATTTCTCTCCCACCATACTGTTTTTTTCTTTCTCTATTTCATCACTCATATTTAGTCATCATGTTCCACACAGTCTTCCATCTATCTGAAATCAATTTCTCTCTCTTTGTCCTCCTCTGTATAGTATCCTCTTTGCTGATATCAAGGGCTTCACTCTATTATCCATGAACCTTTCCGCCCAGGAGCTGGTGAAGACTCTCAATGAACTCTTTGGACGTTTTGACCGGCTGGCAGAGGTAAAACATATTTATTTTCTATGGCCCGATAAAAAAACTTCAAACCCTCTGAGTCAGATAACAGCTCAGGAGCTTGATCCTAGCAATAGGAACTAATTTGCCAATTCAGCATGCATTCATCAAATACACCCATACACATCTTGAGTGTCATTAAGGTCTGGAGTCTTGTAGGGAATCACATGCTGTATATTACAGTGGGAAGATGGTATTAGCTTTTTGGGGACGCAAGAGGTGCAATACATTTTATAGGTTTACATTTCCAACCTTTGGCAGGATTTGTTGATAAGAATGTTGATCTAGGAACAATTAGAGATGTCGATCCAGGAAAATGTCCTGTTTGTGTAAAATCATTATGTGACCTATACATGGGTGCCTAGAAGAGCCTTTCTCAAACTCAAGGTTGCTTCTTGGGGGTCATGTTGATGTTCAGAGTTAATTCGCTGAAGGGGGAGGGTAGGGAAGGTTTTTTCCAAAAGCAGAGGGTGAAGTGAAAATATAAATAACATTTGGGAGCGAGGGCTTTAAAAATATATCTGTTTAATAATACTTGTGCCATGATATTAGTTCTATCCCTTATATTCTTACCCCATGCAGTCTTTTTAGCATTAGAACCAAGTTTTTAAATCTCTATTTAGACTAAAGTAATTCTGATATTTACTGGTAGCTCGGATATGGAGATGAAGGACAGTCAAAACTTGGAAAACATTGACAACTTTCAACAAAGACAATTATTTTTCTATGCTTTTCTATGACTTCACACCAATCCTTCTTCCTCATGACTCACTTTTTGTTTTAAGGAACACCACTGTATGAGGATAAAGATCCTGGGAGACTGTTACTACTGCGTGTCCGGCGTCCCCGAGCCCCAACGTGCACACGCCCGCTACTGCGTGGAGATGGGCCTGGCCATGATCGACACCATCCAGTCAGTCTCCCTGTGGGCTAGCGGGGGTGCGGGGTGCTGAGCCTCTCAAAGTGGTGCTGGTCTTTTTTAGTTCAGACATTTTGATTGATTGATTTGATCACACCTCAAATGAATCTATGATATGAAATAGATGTTACTTGAGGAATTGTCAAACAGCTTCATTGAAGTGTAGGAGATCTCAGGTTAATTTGACAAATTTTGACAAATGAAAAAAAAGAAAATTTTCTTCCATTTTTGTTAACAGTTGACTATAGTGAGAAACTGCTAAATATGAAAAAGTTTAAAAAATTTAAATTTTTCTGTCAATCAGACTAGCATTAATACTGACTGACTTTTTTGCATAGTAGAGTCACAGAGTCTCCATGTCAGTATGTGTCATCTTTTATTTGAAATGGATGTGTAAGCAACATGTTCCCACTTTATCTATGACTGTCGACACCTCCAGGAACGTGCGAAAGCAGCTGAAGTATGAAATGGACATGCGGATCGGCATCCACTCCGGCTCAGTGCTGTGCGGGGTGCTGGGCCTCCAGAAGTGGCAGTTTGATGTGTGGTCCTGGGACGTGGGCATTGCAAACATGCTGGAGGCCGGAGGCATTCCTGGGTAGGTGGAACAGAGGTGGAAGAGCATGAAATCTCCCAGAGCTTGGGTCTTTTGCCTAGGTTGTTGAATTACAAAGTAATCGGTCATTAAAAGCTTAATTCTGTGTAGATGAAGATGATATGTACATCAACATAAAATAAGGATAATTCTAAGATATACATTTAAAAAATGCAGCATGAAAATAAAGGCCGAGAAGTTAAAGCATACAGTATGGTCTAATGATATTTCATCTTTTTTTGAATGTAGACATGTGTTATTCAAGTTATTTGTCATCATATTTTGAAGTGACATGCTCTTTGTGTAGCAGTTCTGTTTTACATAATTTCTCACATGAGTACAATGTGAGGTTTTACATGTGATGTATGGAATATCTATATTTGGTGAATGTCACTGTCAAGGTGTGTTCTGGGCCAGGACCAGGGAATGAGCAGACATAAGCAAAACAGCGCTGTTTGGTTTGTATTTATTAAAGTCTTTCAAAAAAAGGTGGCTTGTTGGCCAAAGGCAAAATAAAAGGCTCGCTGGCCAACAGGGGGAGAATCCAGAGCGTCCGTGCATATGCGCGGTGCTGTCATATGTTGTCTGGTCTACCGCGCTTGGACTCCATGGTGCTGGGTCTGGTTCCGTGTCTCAGCCTTACACGCGTCCCCATTGCGGGGAAAAACAAAACCTAATATATTTCTGGTCTGGGATCGGACGATCCAGCAGAACCCCTCCGTTGATTTGCCCGATCCTCAGCAGCACAGTGGCCCCGGGATGGGAGCCTTCACTGCCTGTCTGCAGCAGGCGCTTGACCACGCCCCCTTGGCCCATCACAGTCACCATTCATTTATAAATATATATAACCCTCCAGAAGCTTTTGACAAATCGGGAAGTGGATGCAACACCCGTCTAGTAGGCCGGCTACAGCCCTGTGGGTGCATGCTTATCAGTGTGTGTGCGAACACATGGATTAAGAAAGGCTCAGATATTGAAAATACACACTCAGTATTTCTCTTCTCCATCTCTCTCTCACAGGCGCATTCATATCTCCAGGGCGACACTGGACTGTCTAGACGGTGTGTACCAGACGGAGGATGGACATGGGCGTGATAGGAATGAGTTTCTACGGAAACACAACATTGACACTTTCCTCGTCTGTCCTAAAGAAGAAGGGACCACTATTGGCCAAATTGAGCCCGCCAAGACCACTAAAACCAACCGCACGTGGAATCCTGAGCTCCCTTTTGGGAACATCGTCGATATGAACTGTGTAAGTTGGCAGGGATTTAACACTGGCTCATTGGGGCCAAATTTCTTGACAAAGTTCCCATTTTTCTGCATTATTATGTTCCTGGTGTTGCGTCTTGTCTGTGAAAAATTATATTGGTTACAGTATACAGTTTTCAAATAATGTAGAGTGTTAATGCAGCAGTCAAACTTCCGGAAACCAATTAAACAAACATCAAGTCACATGTGGTCAATCCAGTAGGGGAAGTCTGCATTCATACGTAAGGCAACCTGATGTGAAGAGAAGGCCAATTCTCCATATTAGTTTTATATATATTATATTATTATTATATTAATATACTTTTATTATTGGTGGTTCTTTTTGCTCATGACATCTGCAATATATTAATTAATTTTAAAACTTTGAGACTGATGCAGACCCTATCCTGAAATTAATATCCTGTTAAAAAGCACTTCATCCTAAGAGCCGCTGCAAACTAAGCTTTGACTGATGATCTGACCTGCACCCACCTTAACAAACCCGTTGGACCTATGACTGCTCCTTACAGATCCTGGCCTCTTTCACAAACCGTTCGTTGCCACAGCTTCCTAACCTGCGGCAGTCGACTGCCAAGGAGATTAACAAGCGCATCCAGCACGCCATTGAGCTACGCAGCAGCGAGCGCATGCATCAGGAGCACATTACTTCAATGACCCTGGTGTTCAAGGACACACACATCGAGGGCAAGGTAAGGTGGGAGAAAGATTGTGAGGTACTTTGTAGAGGAGCTGAGTATGGTGGATGAGCATAGGAAATTGAAATCGTGTATGAAGTGAGACGGAAGC
Source organism: Zeus faber (assembly GCF_960531495.2). NCBI lineage: Eukaryota > Metazoa > Chordata > Actinopteri > Zeiformes > Zeidae > Zeus > Zeus faber. The sequence continues at coordinate 14,334,049 of NC_137189.1, forward strand.
AAAAAAGGGTTGACTTGGCCCAAGCTGTAATTGATCATTAAAGCTAATAATTCATAAAGGACGGACATCAATACTTCATAATGTGTGGAATGAAATGTTTGTTGAATTGTGATATTTAGAATATGTGGTGGTTTCCTCCCATTGTTCCAGTTCTCCCAGATGAGAGATGAGATGTTCAACTCCAACTTGGTCTGCTCCTTTATCATGCTTCTCTTTCTTATGGCGTCGCAAGCGCTCATCCCTGCCCCCAGGTAGACCGATGCAAGCATTTTACTGTCAACCACACCTCTGTCGATTTCTTGGCTGCGAACTGTAATTTCTTCACTATTTTTCCACAGCATTTCAATCCATTAAAATTTCACACCTCTGAACCTTCCCTCTCCATTCCCAGCAGACAGTACCCGGCCGTGCTCCAGTTCTCGCTCTTTTTGCTTGCCTACATGCTGCTTTTACTGCTGGCCCTGGCCGAGGAGTTTAGGCGGGCTCCCGTTGCACTGCAGCACCTTTGCTGCTGGATCCACGAGAACAACAGTGCCCGCAACCTGCTCACCCTCATGGCCATCGCCATCAATTTTGGCCTGGCTTCTGTGGACATGGTGAGAGTCAGAGCACCACCACAGTGTGCTAGTTCAGGGAAGCAAGGCACTAAGGTTTTTCCTGCTTGTAAATAGGCCAGACAGCAGATCAGATCTTTGTCCATTGGAATGTAAAAACATTAGCTATACATATGGCTCTGAGTTAGTCATGACTTGCTTCACATGTGCTGTTCTGGCCCAGGTGTGGTGCCTTCTGAGGGACAAAGACCCAGCAGTGTCTCAGGTGGACAGACTCAGTAAACCTTCACCAAACCAAAGGACACTCAGCGTCTGCACTTACCCTGAGGTAAAGCCTACAATGACCTCTGAACCGTACACCATTAAGGGTCACTCATAAAATGAAAATACTTTATATCAATTTATGACACAGTCTTTCTACTCTTAACCTTGCTCTGAGAACTACAGGGGCGACATGCTGTAGCTTCTCCGGAGCACAAGGACTTAGAGTGGATTTTATTTATGTTATCAACCACACCTGTCCTCGCACAGCCTACACTGCACCAGTATCCATCTTAGTAATGAGAATACTATTACCTAGTAAGGTTTAGTCTTGTTTATAATCGGGTGAAAACAGCTGAGGCTGGCTGAGTTGTTTGGAATAGGCCTCTTAACTTATTTTGAGAGGTCTCTACAAATAAAATCACAAGATCTTAGAATTAAGTAGATTTCTGCACAAATATAATTAAGCCCCTCTCCCACATGGAGTGAAAGCTGTAAATCCACTGGCGATGTTCCATATTGGCATAATGTGGGAAAAGGAGCCGGTGTTGATCTGAATACCGGCAAAGCACAAATAGGGGGTATTTTCTGAATATTTATTTCACGCAAATATTTCAAATGTTATTTGTTTTCAGGAAGAGAAAAAATCATTTGGATAAATGGCGAGTCCCATCCGAACCGTGGCGCTCGGATGCAGAGATGAAAAACTGAAACACGTTCCAGTCTCTACGGAGACAGGTCTGACTGTTTCCTAAAAATGCCACTCAGACCCTAGATGTGTCTTTTAGAGTTAGGGGTGCAGTGTGGGTGACATTGGGCACAAGTGCTTCGCTTGCCCGCCATCTGCACTGAAGCGCGGAGCCGGGGAGAGAACGAGCGGACGGGGAGGGGTAGAACAGGTGGAGAAAGTTCCTTCTCCGGAGGCAGAGAGTGTAGAACAGGTTGAAAATGATCACACTGATTTAATAACGTGGGTTAGGGTTATTGCGTCCGGGGATGGGGGCAAACTGATTTAGATTGTACGTCCGTTGCCGACAGATTGTCCAAACGATCGAATCTACACTGGACATAACGTACTAATCCTAACCCATTATGTACTGTACCCATAACAGCCATTTAATGTGGGAACAGACAGCATACAGAACTTTTCCGCAAAGGAGGCCAATGTGTGAATGACTACCTTCTGCCTTTGGCGGATATATTTTATGCAACAAAGTTGATTTCCATTGGAAACTTGAAAAAAGACGAAACTGTTGAAGAAAACAACAAAATGAAAGTTGTTTTTTTTCAATTCTATTCTCTCTTCACCACTGAGAAGGAGATCTCATTCAACTTTTCTTTCCTCCCTGTGTCCTTCGCTCACCTCCACCCTTCTCAACCGCGCAGTTCTTCGCCTTGTGCTGGGTGATCGCCATGGTGACCTGTGCCGTGTTCCTCCGTCTCAGCTCTCTACTGAAGCTGGCCGTGCTGCTGGTGGCGGTGGCCGTCTACTCCTATCTCATCCATCTCGCCTTCCATATGCTAAGCCAAGACACGCAGCACAGGTCCGTGGCACTGATGACTGTCAATAGCTGCCAGTTTATTCTCCTTGATGGGTTTTTCATCTTTAGGCAGCATTTGTTCAGTTACCTACGAGCTTCTCACAACGAGTCTTTCACATATCTCAAGACAAATTAATTTAGTAGTTTCAACATTTTATTCAGCCTACCTTATTCAACTTTGCCTATTGAATTGTGGATTTGAAATGGGTTGATATTATCTTTAATTCAACACAATTCTGATAATTTATTTTATCTCATCTTGTAATATCCTACTTCTCCCGTACATCTCTTACCCACAGGTCTCACTATCTTCGGAGTAAGGGAATCTCCATCCTTCTCATGGCCATGTTTCTTGTGGCTGTTGTCTATAACGGACGGCAGGTATTATTAAACATTGTCTACTAAACCGGTTGAAACTGCTTGTGGTTTACTCTGCAAACATTTTTTAATGCAGGTTGAACAGTTTGCCACCTTCAGCCTTTATCATTTAGCGATTTTCCTTCGTCCTGCTCTCCAGTGGGAGGCCACCGCCAGGCTGGACTTCCTGTGGCGGCTCCAGGCCCAGCAGGAGGTGGAGGACATGAGGGAGCTGCGCGAACACAACGAGTGTCTGCTGTACAACATTCTGCCGGCGCATGTGGCCCGACACTTCCTGGAGAGGAACAAGAATGATGAGGTAGAGCCAGAAAATACCACGACACCTTTGACCTTATGCCTTCCCCCTGACCTGTGACATCGGGACCTTGAGATCCTCCAAACGCCACGGAATGTGTTTTTTATGGTTGCCGTGTAACGTTTTAAAAGTTATGTCTAAAATGTGACATTAACTTTTTTTAAGGAGCTTTACTCTCAGTCCTGCGACGAAGTAGGAGTGATGTTTGCGTCCATTGCTGGGTTCAATGATTATTATGAGCAGAAGGAGATAAAAAACGAAGGGGTGGACTGTCTCCGACTGCTCAATGAGATCATTGCTGGTTTTGATGAGGTGAGTGGGGTTTATCAGTTCATATCACATCATATAGACTTTATTTCTCTTTGAATTAAGAAACAAGAAATGCTAATATCCTCAAAAAGTATATCCAATAAAAAGTTGATTTGAGTGATTTTAAAGATTTGAACTAACAGTTGTCGAGTGTACTGCATTTTCCTATTTAGATATATTCAGAGATTGTCCGATAAAACAATGCATAATTAACAAATATCTATTCTTAATAATAAGTGTGACAGTATAATATAATAAATCATAAATATTTCAGAAATGCTATAAAATGTTTTGGTATTGCTTAGAACACTCTTACCTTACCTGCCTTTATAATGTTAAATAATTTATAACTGGATGATTTTATTCCTTATCATTTGTCATATTTCTAATCACTGTTTTTATCACTCGATGAATCTCCTTTCTGACAGATGCTCTGTAGCTAACAATTTTCATTTGCTGTTATTTTCAATATTGTTCACTTCATCTTTCTTATGCTTGGTGGGTAGTTGCTGGAGGAGTCCTACTTTCATTATGTGGAGAAGATAAAGACGATCGGCAGCTGTTACATGGCAGCGTCTGGCCTGGCTCCAGATCGGCAGGTGGGGCAACGTCAACGCAATCCAAGGCTGGGTCACAATCTTTATTAATTATTTATTTTTCTATTAATTGTATTTTGTATTATTATTATTATTATTATTACATACAAATTTCACAATCTCCTGATTGCTCGTTCCTAAACACCTTCCCTAAATTCAATATTGTTCAACTTATCAATGGCATACAACATTATAGACAATATCCTTGTCCTTGTCCTTATACATGTGAAGTGAACATCAACAATCATGACACATATTGATAAAGGAGAGATTTAATATTTCCCTCAGAAACAGTGATGAAACCCTTGATCCCCCCCTGCATCAATAGTATTCTGATTTTACCTTTTCTTGACTTTTCTTCCTCTTTCCATTTCTGCTCACTCACTCACTCACTCACTTATACTTTCACAGGGGTCCTTGAATCAGTGGAATCACCTAAGCGAGCTGGTTCTTTTTGCACTGGCCATGCAGCAAACCTTGAAAGAGATCAACAGGCACTCGCGCAAAAACTTTCAGCTGCGTGTTGGTAAGTGGCTCAGCTCTACATCCACACACACCACACCCCCCCACACACACACACACACACACACACACACACACACACACACAAAAGTCGAAACTTCTTTTTAAGAATTTCTGATCTTAAAGATAATTATTATAAATAACATGCTTTGATGTTGAAATTCCACACTGACTTCATAATATTACATTCTTCACTACAACAGGCATTGCCCATGGACCGGTTGTTGCCGGGGTCATTGGTGCCACCAAACCTCAGTATGACATCTGGGGTACCACCGTGAATCTTGCCAGCCGCATGGACAGCACAGGGGTCAGTGGTCGGATCCAGGTACCAGAGGCCACGCATAGGATCCTGGTGGACTGGGGCTTTGTGCTGGAGCTACGTGGGGAAATCTTTGTAAAGGGGGTGAGAAACTGCAGCTAATGGATGGATTGAATGTGTGGAATGCTGCGTGGGTTCGCCGACTAGGAGTCTACATAAAGAAATAGACTGCACTTAGATTCACAGAGAAAATGGACACTGAGTCAACTGACATTTAAAAAGTCAAGAAAACACTGCATTGCATTACAGGAATACTTAACTTAAATCCCCTATGGGCCCTGCTAGCTTTTGTTGAGTTCAAATGATTTTTGGGATCTCAAAAAAGTCTCAAGCAACCCTGATCTTAATCTTGTTCCCAAAGTAGCACCAACGGGTATTTTTTGCCTACTAGCGGTGTGTCGCTTTACATGGCACTGCAAAGGGCACGTTCTGTCCATTTTAATTAGAATTATTCTACATTGTAATCTGGGCCATGACTCTCAGTCTCTCCTCAGGGATTTTTTGTTTAAGTACAATGGCCAAATTACAATAACCCATATACTAAAATAGATTCTAAAATAGGTTGTGGCTATAGCTAGACGTTACAGACATGCCATCCCTACGACTAATAAATGGAAATAAGTGAGGGATAATGTGCAGCTAGCTGGTCATTATTATTATTGTCAAGATGGTTAACAGACAGTGGTCATGATTGAGAAAAAACTGACCAATGATTTCCCGCTATTGACCAATCAGAATCAAGTTTTCCACAGAGCGCCGTAAAATATGTTGAATATCATCAAAGTGTTCCTTTGCCTTCATTCAAGGCCATCTTCAAGGCCATCTTCTCCCTTGGGCCTTGAAGGCCCAAGGGAGAAGATGACAAACCTGTGTGACCATCCATTCCTCTGTTCCAGGTGAGTGAGTCCCAGGGGAAGGTCCGCACCTACTTCATCAGCACCATGCGCAGTAAGAGAGCCCACACCAGGATGGAACGACACTCTGGGGTGCGGAGGGGTGGTCGCAACACGCTTGCCGAGGTTGTGTTCGGCCTGTTGCAGGCCCAGCAGAAGGAGAAGATGATGGAGTCTAACGGCGGGCTCACACGGCTCCCGTGCGGCACTCAGTGCTGAGGGGTCCCACAGGGGTCCGTTTTAGGACCGAATTTTTGTCAATGAGAACGTTCCATTATTAGCTGAATTGATTCAACACCTTTCTGTTCAGCTTTATTATCATATATTTTTAATATTTCCGCAACCACTCAACTTTTCTATGGTCTAACCATTTTTTTATTTAGATATTATACACAACAAAGGCAAGTCATGGGTAATAATAATGATGAAGAATCATTTCGTGCCGAAGGATAATTTTGTTGGGTTTCAGAGCTAGGATACCTTTTTGAATTTGAGGGATGAATGTGCAGACGTTTCTATTTTTATTTCATATGTGCATTCTTTAAGGAAACAAATATAAGAGCAACATGTTTTACTGTGATAACATTAAGATAATACAGCCTATACTCTATATGTTCTAGTGAGTTCTGAGCTCATCGAAAAGGCCAAAAACACAGAATACCTCAAAACAAGCAGTGCAACCTCTTTTGTTTCATAGATGACATTAAATTACTGACTGCTTATTTTATAGTGGCCAATGTTTCATTCAAGTTTTTATTTTTTAACTTTTCAATTTTAATAGATTGATTTTTTATTTTTAGTAGCCACTAGCTTTTTGCTAGCTTCGCCTGTTCAAGGTGTGCATGAGGATGTCTTTGAACAGAAACACTGCAGTATCTTATATATCATCATTACAACATGGGGCATAACAAGTCTGTTGATCACATATTAAATAATGTTGGGTTCGGCAATGTTTTTTATTCCTTGTACAGATTTTATTTATGTGTACTTATTTTGAAACAAATGATGCTCTATGTCTATATCAGTGTCAAATATCCACTCCTGGAAGATATGTCTGTTACTCTGGACTTCTGAAATTAGTGTCAAAATATCAGTATGTGACCAATTCCAATAGCCAATTCAGTTTTGCCTTGGTATGTAATGTATATACTCTAGTCTGCAAACATCAGATCTTTCCAGCATTTAAAAGTGAGGAGTTCCTCTTTTAAACGGTTATACCATTGTTTTATCTGCTTCTTTGCCAAATGCACAGTTAAAACCTGTGGCATTGATCTCACTACTCATCCATTTATTACAGTCAAAATAAAAGGCAACATTTTTTATTGTAAATAATAAATCCTCTGTGTTAATATTGTAAATACTGTAGAAACATTTAATTAATCTCTCCATTGTACACAGTTTTCCACACTTTCTCCCAAAGCATTTAATAGGATACATTTTCTGCCAATTAAATCCAAAATAAAAACACCAGTTTAATTGTACAGATTGTTATTTGATTAATGGTTTTCTATCTATCTATCTATCTATCTATCTATCTATCTATCTATCTATCTATCTATCTATCTATCTATCTGTCTGTCTGTCTGTCTGTCTGTCTATCTATCTCTCTATCTGTCTGTCTATCTATCTCTCTATCTATCTATCTGTCTGTCTATCTCTCTATCTGTCTGTCTATCTATCTCTCTATCTCTCTGTCTGTCTGTCTATCTATCCCTCTATCTGTCTGTCTATCTATCTGTCTATCTATCTATCTATCTCTCTGTCTGTCTGTCTGTCTGTCTATCTATCTATCTCTCTATCTGTCTGTCTATCTATCTCTCTCTCTCTCTATCTATCTATCTATCTATCTATCTGTCTATCTATCTATCTATCTATCTATCTCTCTATCTGTCTGTCTATCTATCGCTCTATCTGTCTGTCTATCTATCTCTCTATCTCTCTGTCTGTCTGTCTATCTATCTCTATCTGTCTGTCTATCTATCTCTCTGTCTGTCTGTCTGTCTATCTATCTATCTCTCTATCTGTCTGTCTGTCTATCTATCTATCTCTCTATCTGTCTGTCTATCTATCTCTCTCTCTCTATCTATCTATCTATCTGTCTCTCTATCTATCTATCTATCTCTCTATCTGTCTGTCTGTCTGTCTGTCTATCTCTCTATCTGTCTGTCTGTCTGTCTATCTATCTATCTATCTATCTATCTATCTATCTATCTGTCTGTCTATCTATCTATCTATCTATCTATCTATCTGTCTATCTGTCTGTCTATCTATCTATCTGTCTATCTATCTATCTGTCTATCTATCTATCTATCTATCTGTCTGTCTATCTATCTGTCTATCTATCTATCTATCTATCTATCTATCTATCTATCTATCTGTCTGTCTGTCTGTCTATCTATCTATCTATCTATCTATCTGTCTATCTGTCTATCTATCTATCTATCTATCTATCTATCTATCTGTCTGTCTGTCTATCTATCTATCTATCTATCTGTCTGTCTGTCTATCTATCTATCTATCTATCTATCTATCTATCGCCGAACGATTTCTCCTCGCTCGATTACTACTGGAAAACAACAATAGAGAACAATGCTGCGTTCTTGCTGCGTCCAACACGGAAATCAGCAACTCCAAGTCGGTAGTAGCTATTTCCGAGCTTTAACGTATTCAATCGCTTATGTTCGGGAAAATATGGACGCACGCAGAAAACACGTGTTTGTTTGGCAACCCTGTGCATTCTGAATGCCACAAACGTGTGCTGACATGGCATTAAAAAAAAACCGGCAGAGTTGTTCAGATCTGGATGAGAGGCGTTCCCAAATGAAAAACCCACGCGAACGAAACAATGTTCGCCGAGTCCCCGACCTCGCTGGAATGCAGCAACGGACAAGTATCCCCGGAGGATGCGAACGGTTTCTCCTGACTCGACTAGCACGGTCTGCGTCCAGCGCGGGTTTTCGCCGCCGTGTGCGCAACGAGGGCTGCTCAGTTTTGATTGTTGTGTCTCGTCACAGTGGAAAGTTGAGTTTGCAGCGAATTCGCCCCCGTTTCCTTTCGGCGCTGAGCGATTATGGGAGATTCTCAGGACGACAAGCTTTACAAAGCGGAGTACGCCAAAAGCGGCCGCGCGTCTTGCAAGAAATGCAAGGAAAACATCGCTAAGAACTCGCTGCGGATGGCCATCATGGTGCAGGTATGGTGGAGGCTTTATCCGCCCCGGAGGCTGTGAAACAGGCTAAAGTAGCTTAACGAATCACCAACAAACCACGGCGATGGCGTCTGTTAAGAAGCCCTCTCTATCCAGACCTGCGTAGACGCCTTAGTCGACGGCGACACGTTTCTCTTGAGTACGACTGCACTTGGTAGTTGCACGCCAGGCCCAGGTCGCAGTTCATCGGCTGTATCACTCACTATCTGCCGGACGGGACGGTCGCACCACCGCGAGCCGCGAAGCCACATTTTAGGGGGACGCAGAAGATGTCTCCCGTGTAATGAACGAGAGTAGTCGAGAGAACATATTCCATTGTGACGATATCAATAACTTTAGTAGGTCACGGTAGTTTAGAAAGTGATTTGTCATTTGAAAAATTGTGAATTTTGAGATTGTGACCAAGATTGTACTTGGAGCCATAGAATAAACTACATACAAAATATTTGAAGATTCACAAAATTATAACACATTATTATTCATTCAATATTTCGTCCAGTAATCAATATAATTCATGGCTTATTCCATTTGTATCTTTACACGTATAGCACTCTATTATTACGCAGAACGCCAGTGTCCCCACTGTGCTAATAACACTGTAGTTGAACGTCAACTAGTGTTCAGCAAATCATCTGTATTGGATTAAACAAAGTCTAGAATCGTAAGATACATTAATATTTGCATTAAAACCAGGAACATAGATAGTAATTGCAATGATAAATAATAAATAATAAAATTCGTTCCCACGGTATTTTACACATTTAAAATTGACTTCAATGCTGTCGAGTTAAGCATAGAATATTGTATACAGACAAGACCAGCATTGGGATCCACTGCTGCCTGGCGTGGGGCTTCCCCCTGCCTGAGTGGGGTGTCAATGAAGCCCCTTGAGACTTTACTGTGATTAAGTGCTATGAAGATAAACTTGACTTGACTTATAAAATGTGAATATAAATCTATACATAGCTACAGCTATCGCTGTATGTCTCAAAGTGAAATAGAAACCCGTGTACATCTGTCTGATAAGGTTTGGCTCCCTCTGCTGCCTGGGCATTTTCACCATTAACATATTTAATCAATATTCCGTTTATCCATTGTTTTCCAACTTGCATTATGTCCAGAGTTGGAATACCTGTTAGAACAACCTTCACTGAGAAACAAATCTATTGGGTAATCATGGTTTAAAAATGTGCACTTATGATGAGTGGACTCATGACTCGTAAAATTAACAAAATATGAGTGCCTCATAGACACATTAACCTTTGGGTTTTACATATCATCTTTGCAATTAACGATTACGTTTTTAATTTAAATTAAGTTTAAAGCAACCCTGTTTGGCATTTTGTCCCCAGTCTCCTATGTTTGATGGAAAAGTCCCCCATTGGCACCACTTCTCCTGCTTCTGGCAGCGAGCAGCGGCTCAGTCCACGGCTGACATCGCTGGCTTTTCTGACCTCCGCTGGGATGACCAGGAAAAAGTCAAAAAGGCCATTGAAAGTGGAGGAGCTACAGAAGGTCAGTGATGGGCCTTTAACGTTTTGTTTTGCTAAGGTTAAGGCAAAACTAAGCACCATAGAGAAAATGTCAGAAGGCTATGTTTATACGATAAATGATGATATATATTTTTTGTAAATTATAGTAAAAGTATAGTTTTTAATCCTAATACAGTTTTTCTGTTGTAAATTCACTGGAAATTGAACATTTAGTATTTTTTTTTTGTAGGCAAAGCAGAGCCAAAGGGTGGGGCAAAAGGAGAGAAGACGCTCAACGACTTTGCTGTGGAATATGCCAAATCTAACCGCAGCACATGCAAAGGCTGTGAGCAGAAAATAGAAAAGGTTAGATTCTATTTGCACACACTTTGAACATGTTATAATCCATTGATAAATATTGAATTTGAATACTTGAATACATCGGTACAATTCTCTAAGTTCTGTAACTGCAGGAATTGGTACAAGAAAGATGGCAAATTTGATAAATGGTCAGGCGGAAAGTATGAACAATCAGCATATGCCATTTTGCCTCCTGTTTATTTGGGAATCAAATAGCCATTCAACTAAAATTTAAATACATGTTATCAACTACATTATTTAAAATTGTATATTCTATAAAATTAAACTTTATTCCGTAGCTTGTCATCAGTGACAATAATATTCCACTGTGCCTGTATCAACCTTCAGGACCAGATTCGTGTGTCCAAGAAGACCGTGGACCCGGAGAAGCCCCAGCTGGGCCTGATTGACCGCTGGTACCACACGGCATGCTTTGTGAGCCGGAGGGAGGAGCTCGTCTTCAAGTCAGATTACAGCGCTGCCCAGCTGAAGGGATTCAATGTGCTGCGTTCAGAAGACAAGGAGGAACTGAAAAAGAGGCTTCCTGCTGTCAAATCTGAAGGGTGAGAAAAAAGAACATTAATACATGCATAACTGACTGAAAAAAGGGTGCTGTTTTTATGTTGATGTGCTAGGAATGTCGTGTTTTGTTGGATACTGAATGGAGCAGGGAGTGTTCAGTCCGTCTCAGGTTTTTTCAGGTCTGTTGGGTGTTGGTGGCAGCGTTCTCCCCCTCCGTCGTCACCGTAAGCCCTGTTCTGTGCCTCCTTCTTCCAAAGAGTCCTGCAGCACAGGAAGATAACCTTGAAGGTGTGTCGGAATGCTCACATCTTGTAGGTATACAGGAGGGTGTTGATGGCCGAGTTGGCTTGCGATAGGATGGTGGCTGTGAGCAGTGGCACAGGGCAGCGACGGCAGAGCAGCAGGAACCAGTTGATGACGTGAAGAGGGATCCAGCAGACGGGAACAGGAAGAGCGACCAAGCCGACTTCATCTCCCACCGCAAGTTTGCCGCCGTCCTGCCTTGCCCCCTCGCGCCGCCCCCATTCCCGGCCTCGATGCGGGCCGTCTGGATCTTGACCTCGGGGAAGATCGGGGCGCAGATGAGGAAAAATCACCACGAGAGGTGTCAGCAAGCAGATGAAGACGTTGAAGTAGACCATGTCATATCGATCACAAAGACGAAGAGGCAGTGGCCCGAATCTGGTGGAGTAAGTCTGGAGGAGTCTTGTGCCACTCCATCAGTGGCACCAGGCTGATGAGGAAGGCCAGCAGCCAGGTCACCAGGATGACCAGCACAGCGTTGTGAGGTGTCACCCGTGCGTGATAGTGGAAGGGCATGAAGATGGCAACTGAAGATGGAGCTCTGGGTCAGCATGATCAGAGCGCTGAGTGTCAGCAGGCACAGGTAGGGGTTATGGCGCGGCAGACCCACATCCATCAGGGTGGCGCACAGAACTCCCACGCAGATATCAGCCACCGCGAGTGACACCGGGAAATAGTTGGTGACTGTGCACAGCTTATGCTTCAGGCCTACAGCAGCACAGACCAGCAGGCTGCTGACTGGACAGAACAGCAGTGACCAGGCTGTCAACTATGCAGCGTAGGGGGAGACCACCGGGTCAGAGGTGGGGGGGTGCGGGGTGAAGGTCATGGTTGAATGTCAGAGAAATCGCTGGTAGTGTTCTGTGCCGTACTGGGACAGTTTAAAACATGTATGAGGCCAACAGAATGTTTCTGTATTATTCAGAAAGCGATCATTCTGGCTATACCAAGATGAAGCTCCTGCCAACACAATGCTTCTGTATCTCATTTGGCTGGTTTTATAAGATCTCTGTTCTCCCTCTGGATGCCAGTTTGTTTCTGGTAAGGGATGTTTTCTTGTTCTCCAAAGGTTTAGACAGGAAGTCAAACAGACCTTTTTGGGATGGAAATTGGGTAAAGCACAGTGTTGTGTATCTGCGTGTGAGATGAGACGTCAGGCCGAGGAAGCCTCGCAGGTCCTGATTAGTCTTTGCCTGATTTTCTTTGGGGCAAGTTGGTCGACATCAGTCGAGACCCTCGAGGATACTGGACGTGTTGTAGCTTGTCTGTGTTTTTCTATCAACGGATGAAGCTCTTATTAAATTACCTAATGAATAGAGGTTGTATCGTTGGATTTGTGTCCTGCTGTGTTCTCTCAGAAGCTGATGTACATTTCTTATCAGGAAATTTAGTGGACATATTTTTACGATGAGTTTTTAAATTAAATATATTCCCTTATTGATTTCTCCTGTCAACAGTGGTAATAAAATGAATTATTCATATCAAATTATTCAAAATTACTGCACTGGCTATGGAAGAGAACCATTTATAACCTCCTGTTTATTCTCTTAGAAAGCGGAACGCTGATGAGGTGGACGGGAAGACAAAGAAACAGAAGATGGAGGAAGAGGAGGAAAAAAATAAACTGGAGGAACAGTTGAAGGTTTGGCTTTATTTAAGTTAAAAAGCTTATTATGTGAGTATAAAATGGCCTTGAATTGACTGTTTGTTGTTGCTTACAGACATTTTTATGTCTCATTTGTGTGTGTATGGATACAGAAACAAAGTCAGCTCCTCTGGGGAATCAAGGACAAGCTGAGGAAGAACTGCTCCATCAATGACATGAAGGAGCTCCTTATTGCAAATTCCCAGGATGTTCCCTCTGGAGAGTCCAATGTGAGGGGGGGGGGTGGGCAGGCAGGCGGGCATTCATTCATTTTCTTTGCTATTTTTCCACTATTATTTTTCAGGTTTTTACCGAAGACCACATAGACTTTTCAAATCTTTTACTGTGTCTGCACATTATGTGTGGAACAGACGCTGTTCATGTGGCTAAATTAATTTATTTTTTCTGCTTTATATTTTATGGCTGTTCATGGTCCAGACAACAGTGTTAGTGTTTGGGGATATATCAAATGTCTTCAACTTAATGCCACTGTCATAGTAAAACCTTGTGTAACTATAGTGTAACAATACACATCCATCTGAGCCAACCATTTAACCATTATATTTGTTCCATCATTTCTCATATTTGCAGAAAATTCCACTTAAAGTTGGATTGAAACATGATTGCGCAATCCTAACGATATCGTAAAATGATCAGGATTAGCTCAAATAATTGCGATACGGTGTTATGTATTAATTGTGACGCCTCTAGACTTGTGATCTAATCTGAGGTTAATGTTTGTGTTCTGTGACAGATAGTGGACAGCCTGGCAGACGGCATGGCCTTTGGGGCTTTGCAGCCCTGTAATGAGTGCAAAGGACAGCTGGTGTTCAAGGGGGACGCTTATTACTGCACAGGGGACATCTCTGCCTGGACCAAGTGTGTATTCACCACTAAGACACCCGTACGCAAAGACTGGATCATGCCAAAGGTATGTCTCAGCTCCCTTAAATCATCTTGAAATGTATCTAGTAATAAAATACCCATCAAGCTTCCATCTAAACCGTGTGGACTATTTTAGGAGTTCCATGAGGTTCCCTTCCTCAAAAAATTCAAGTTCAAGCGACAGGACAGGGTTTACCCCAAGGTGGAGCCCACTTCCACTTCTGCCGCTTCAGAGCCTGTCCCCAGCGCCTCCACAGGCCCTGCTAAGCCTCTCCCAGAGGGAGCACCAGCTGGTCAGTAAGCAAACATTCACACACTGTATAGAAAAACATCTATATGCATTAGTGGTCGACCGATATACGTTTTTCAATGGCTGATGCAGATGTTTAGAGAGCGGGGTGGCCGATGTTTGATCATATAATGCCGATATCATGTTGTTGTCATTGTGTTTTTTTTTGCATCTGATAAATTACAACAATTTAACAAATGAGACAACATTTCTCAACTTATGAAAATTTATTTAACACTAATGTTATTATCTGCATTGTCTTTGCAGTGCACTTATTATGATTAAAAAATGTATACACTAAATCAGGGGTGGGAAAACTATGGCCTGCGGGGTTGTTGAATCTGGCCTGTGAGGCATTAACATTAACAACAATCCTATAGTATATTTAAATTTGTAGTATTAATTTCACTGTTATTTTCCTGTAATACTTAATGGTACCACCAGATGACGCATTGCTGGGCCTTTCATAACCAAATGAGTGGACAAAAAAAAAGCACAAAATTGACAGCGAGTGTCGGGTTTTCAACAAAGTAGGATTGCAAAAAATGTTTTACTGAATTACGATTAAAGGCTGTGTGTCTGATTTGCCAAGAAACCGTTACTGTATATAAGGAATACAACATTAGCAGACACTTCGGCCTGAAACGGCAATAATGTCAGGCTGCTGAAAAGAATCCAGGACAAGGTAAAAGAAGAAAACCCTGAATTGGATATAATTTTCTGACACTTTATTATCCACCAAAAGCCTTGTGCAAGAACATACTGCAGCTGGATCACGTCATGAAGCAAGTCATAAAAATTATCAACTTTATACGAGCAAGGGGTCTCAGTCATCGTAAATTCATTCAACTCCTGGAGGAAATTGATTCTGAGCACCAGGACTTACTTTACCTCTCTAATGTCTGTTGGATAAGTTTGGGGAAAGTGAGTGTGGGTGCTCAGAGGGCAGATTGGCTCATTTTTGGAGTTAATGGGGAAAGCCGATGATTTTCTTGAGCTGAAAGACGCACACTGGCTTTGTGATTTGGCGTTCGCTGTGGACATACTAGCACACATGAATGAGCTGAACGTGAAGCAACAAGGGAAAGATCAGTTCGTATGTAACATGTTTTCAAACGTGAAAGCCTTCAAGGTAAAATTGACCTTGTTCTCTAAACAAATGACAAACAAATCATTTGAGCATTTCCCCATGCTAGCACCGCTGAAACAAGCCTCCCAACAAGCGAGCAAATACAGTAACTCGCTGGACGACTTGCACAGAGAATTCTGCCGTCGATTCTCTGATTTTGAAAGGTTTGTGTTTGAGAAGTCACTTCAGCTGGTGTCATGTCCCCTATCATTGGATTATGAGGCAGCATCGCAGGAATTACAGTTGGAGCAGATTGATCTCCAGTCTGACTCTGTCCTAAAAGAGAAGTTCAACTCCGTCAAACTGGATACGTTTTATGCTTCACTGAATGAGACAAGGTTTTCAAACATCCCACAGTTGGCACAGAAGATGCTGGTGTTATTTGGCTCTACCTACATAAACAAAACATGCCATAGAGCCCAGCTTACTGATGAACACCTGAGCACTGTCCTACCAATTTCCACAACGAAAATGGCACCAGATTTTGATGCACTGGCAAAAAAGGGTGACCAGCAACACTGTTCTCATTAAATCCATCAATGGTGAGTTGTTGTATTTTGTTATTTAAAAATGAATTTATTAATTAAAAAATGGGATAAGAGAAAATAGAGTTCACATATATTTTACACATACACACTCATTTTTCACGTCATCTACTAATGGTCTGGCCCGCCTGTCTAAAATAAAGAAGCACGGGGATCCCGGAAACAGCACGCACACGGTGCACCGCTGTTTGGGGGACGGGGAGACGGTGTAATGGTGTGACGCTGCTCGAAACACACAGGCAGGCACGTTCGGGGGGGGGCTGAGGGCTGAGGGTGCCCGAGCACCTGCCCCTTGATGGCCATGGTACCCTTTTTATGTGTGACGTTTTTTTTAAAGCGTGAATCAGCAGCGAGGTAGCGGATTTCTGCGATCAGCACACCCGCGATGCTGCGTGGGTATCATACGTTAAAATGAAAGACTAAATGAGAATTGTTTTGAACATTTTGGAGTTAAAAACGTATTAAAATTTAGCTTAATTTATACAGGAATTCAGTGTGTGTGTTATCAATTTGTTCATTTTCTGCCCCTTGTAGACAAGCCTCTTACCAATATGAAGTTGCTGGCTGTGGGCAAACTGAGCAAGAACAAGGATGAAATCAAAGCAGTCGTGGAGGAGCTGGGCGGCAAGATAACCAGCACTGCTAATAAGGCTACCCTGTGCCTCAGCACCAAGAGTACGTATCTGACCAAACTACATTTTTAATGCATTGGGATCTACTCGAGCCCACATCTTGCCACCTACTGGCACTACAACTTTTTTTTTTGGGGTCCTCCATCACCACCCACGGATCTCAACACACACCAGCAACAACAGTTAATTACAAACAAGCCTTAAAGAAGTCCTGTGCACTAGAACATGTTTTTTGAGCTTTAAACTGAAATATGACTGTTCTGTAATGAAAACCATCCTGCTCATTACATTAACATTTCTTTATGACTATGATTAAATTGGTATTACAGATAGTAAGGGTGTCTCAGCACACCATCTACTGATTGAAATCAGCACAAAGCATGCAGGGAGAATTTCTGATGTAGAATTGTATTTTAAGGGCTCTCTACTTCAGAGGGCTTGAAGGAGTTTTATGACATAGATTGGCATTTCTTTGAATTTGAATCTTTTAATGCAGCTTTAAATCTCATGCTACAGAAATGCTACACAAAGCGTCTTGAAAAGTAGTGGTTGTAGGAGTGCTTTTTAATTTTAACATGAGATCTCTAATCATGTTTCCACAGAGGAGCTGGAGAAGATGACTAAAAAGATGGAGGAGGTGAAGGAGGCTGGCGTGCGCGTGGTCTCTGAAGACTTCCTCACCGACATCAAGTCGTCCGGCAAGGCCCTCCAGGAGCTGGTCTCCCTCCACGCCATCTCACCCTGGGGGGCAGAGGTCAAACTTGAGGTCCCAGCTCCGACAGCGGCCTCCAAGTCCGGAGCCATGGCCTCCAAGAGCACCGGACGGGTGAAAGAGGAAGGTAAACACCTGCAGACGGTTGTTATTAATAACCGTGAAGGTGCTGATTATTAGTGTTGTGTGTAGCTGAGAAGACTCCATTGATTTAACTACTTTGTAGGTTGTGAAGAGTTACATTTGTATCTACAGGTGGAAGCAAGGCTAAGAAGATGAAGCTGACGGTTAAAGGTGGAGCTGCTGTGGATCCAGACTCAGGTGCGTGCGTGCATGCGCGTGGTCAGTTTGAGTAGTTGGGTACTCTTGGTTCACGTCGCTTGAGCTTCCATGTGTCCGCCGACACATCCTCTGGTTCTCTGCTCAGGCCTGGAGAACAGCGCCCACGTCCTGGAACAGAGTGGGAAGATGTACAGCGCCACCCTGGGCCTGGTGGACATCGTCAGAGGAACCAACTCCTACTACAAGCTGCAGCTGCTGGAGGATGACGTGCAGAAAAGGTCAGCACTTCACTATCCACTAAGAACCAAAGTGTTGGTCCCATATGGATTATGCCCCTTCTGAAGTCTTTACTGACTTTCCATCTTACACACACTTTATTTCTCAGGGTGGGAATCACCAGGTAACTCACAATACTATCGCAATGAATCCTTGACAGTTCATCACAATGTCTCATCTATCTACCATCATCTGCTATGATACTATCATTTACTATATATATATATATTTAAGTAAATTTTTAAGTGCAGTCAGAATTGTACAAACCAGAGATATAACTAGGTAAACCAAAGTGCTCTTATCATAGATCATTGGCTGGGAAGTTCATACCTTGAATTTTATTGAAAACAAAATGGATATATGGCGCCCGTGTTGCAATATGTTGCAGTATAATTACAATTTTTTTGTCCCATCCCTTTTTGTAGCCATAGTGCATCGACTTATCTAACACATAGCTTCAAATTGCATGTGTGCGCAGGTACTGGGTGTTCAGGTCATGGGGCAGAGTGGGCACCACCATCGGCGGCAACAAGCTGGACAAGTTCCACGACAAGAACTCGGCCATGGACAACTTCCTGTCCGTGTACAAGGAGAAGACCGGGAACGCCTGGGGCTGCTCCGACTTCACCAAGTACCCGAACAAGTTTTACCCCCTGGAGATTGATTACGGACAGGTACAGACACCATACTATACTCGGGCTGTCAACATTATCCAGAAATCGTGTTTGAATATTCCTTCTGGAAAAATTCCTTCCGGTGGCAAATGCTCTGCAGACCGGCACGGTCCCTGGCCCGGTGGTTGGGAACCTCTCTACTAGAAGACATTCCAACTCTGTGCAGATATAACGGGTTAATTTATCTGTAATCGCCGTTTGGCAGGAAGCTGGTAATCCTCCTGATGAAAGCGGTCATTTGTACCTGCTTTGGCCGCAGTGTTGACAGAAATCCACTGATGCCACTGGGTACTCCCCTTATTCACATGTTGGCAGGTTTACTTGCTCATTCACTTGCACATAGATGATGTATGTGGATGTATGTGTGCAACATTTCTAGATAGTATTATTTCAAAAGACATTCTTTCTTTTCCTTCATTTCAATCTTTTTTTATTTTTATTTATTCAAGCCCTAATACATACCCTGTTAAACATCTCCACGTATAACTGAAGTATCAACACAAACAATTCTATAGAATGTATTTATTTGATCCAATTTACAATGAATGAATAACCCAATCAATACCACTATAATGGTTTATGTATATGAATTTCATGTTATACAAAGTACATTTTAGCTGACTTAGTCTGTACTGTATTTGATTAGTTGTAAGCTAGTTGATTTGACATGTGCATGTGTTGTAGTGTGGTGTGTTGTGTGATAATTAAAGATTCTTCTTCATCTAAACCAGCAGATATGACCTTTAAGGATCTTTTAAAGCAGATTACTCTGTTGCTCTCTTAACTGCTCTGTTTATCCGTTTCATTTTCCTGAATGGCTGTGATGCTGTGGTCGCCGGGAAGGATGAGGAGGCTGTGAAGAAGCTGACAGCCTCCGCTGGCACCAAGTCTAAGCTGGCCAAGCCGGTCCAGGAGCTCATCAGGATGATCTTTGATGTGGAGAGCATGAAGAAGGCCATGGTGGAGTTTGAGGTGTGTGTTTATAACATGTATACCCAATACTTGGAATGCCACGGTGAGGAATTTTTTCCACCAGTTAATGAACTCATTACTGGGAGCACTGTACATTTTACAATGCACTGGCGCTAATTATGGATGGAAGGAGAGAGGTCTTGATCTATACCTGGTCTAAGGTCTCCTATAGCCTCCTCTCCTCCTGTGATAAGCAGACTCTGCTGCAACTCTGCTGTGCCTGCAGAAGCAGACACTTACACTTTTACTTTTGTAGTGTCTGATTTTATTATTTGATGAATGTCAGCGCTGATATGCGAAAATTAACCAAATGGGTTTCAATTTAAAAAAAAACGAACTAGTGGGGGCGGTGGACAAGTGTGTAGTCGGTGTATGCTCAAACACTAACACCAATAACCGCAGCAACTCTACCCAATACCAAAACCACATAACAAATTGTGTGTACAACACTTTTTAATTATTACTCCTTATGATCCACCAGGGTATTCTTGTGTACATTTTTTTGTCTCCCAAACCCTCAGATTGACCTCCAGAAGATGCCGCTGGGAAAACTCAGTAAGCGGCAGATCCAGAGTGCCTACTCTCTCCTCAGCGAGGTGCAGCAGGTCTGTATTGGCTGTGTCTCCCTTCTTTGCAAAGTCATGTTCAGAAGACAGAATGTGGATATGTGGATGGATCGATCTACCGCTACATAGACATTTTAAAGGTTCAAGTGCACATTAAAGGAAGATTCTGATATTTTTATATCATAAAGAATCAACCTAAATGATAAGCATCAGAACCTTTTTAAATTGATCCAGTATTCAGAAGAATAGCTTCGTCCGACTGGACCGAGATTGAGATGTCAATCACTTGGGTTGACTGGAAATAAAAGGCTTAGGTTAAAAAATACCTAGAGTTAGTAATATGACATTTTCTGGGACAAGCGAAGTATCCTTCCGTCTTTAACCTTCAGTGCCTTCTCTCCCCATCCCAGGCTGTGTCAGAGAATGTCCCAGAATCCCACATCCTGGACCTCTCCAATCGCTTTTACACATTGATACCACATGACTTTGGCATGAAGAAGCCCCCTCTGCTCAGCAACCTGGACTACGTTCAGGTAAGACCACATTAGCTCTTGGTTTCACCCAGCTCTTTGTCTGTCAGCAAGGGTCTCTATTGAATGGGTTCTCCCACACAGGCCAAGGTTCAGATGCTAGACAATCTGCTGGATATCGAGGTGGCTTACAGCCTGCTAAGAGGAGGCGCTGAGGACAACGGGAAGGACCCTATCGACATCAACTACGAGAAACTAAAAACCAAGATTGAAGTGAGTGGCAACTACCTATTTAGTGGTGGATGCCAAAGCAGGAAATGCTTTTTTTGTGGAAGTGATAAGTGATATTAATATTGTATATTTTCACAGGTTGTTGACAAGAGCACAAATGAGGCTGAGGTCATTTTGCAATATGTCAAGAACACACATGCTGCTACACACAACACGTACACACTGGAAGTTCAAGAGGTAAGCTGCAACTAACAGGGGAAATGACTGCACTGCAGAGCAAGTCCCATTATATCTGTTATGACATTAAAAAAAAACATGAAAACAAGCTTTATTTATGTCACACCTTTTAAAATGTGCTATTGCAGGAACAGTGAAGTGCCAGAAAATACAAAACACAATGTCAAATGATTTAAATACTATAGGGCATGAGCTGTCATCCACCCCTGTGTCTCTTGCCTCCTCCCCTCCCTCTGTCTTGCAGATCTTCAAAGTTGTTCGAGAAGGAGAGTATCAGAGGTACCGCCCCTTCCAAGAACTGCACAATCGGCAGTTGCTGTGGCACGGTTCCCGCACCACCAACTGCGCTGGTATCCTCTCTCAGGGTCTTCGTATCGCACCGCCCGAAGCTCCAGTGGTTAGTGTTCATTTATCTCTCTTACAGTAGATGGTTAGAGTTGCCATATTTTCTATGTGGGTCTTCCGGAAGAGATAGACTCTCAGAAAATGTCTAGGTCTCCCAGGAAATTCCTACCGCCAGAGCAGGCAGATGTTTCACACAATCTTCTGGAGCTGAGACTACATAGTTGCACAATTTTGACAATTTATCAAATTGTCTTTATTCCTCCTAGACTGGTTACATGTTCGGCAAAGGTGTGTACTTTGCGGACATGGTGTCTAAAAGTGCCAACTACTGTCACACGTCCCAGTCGGACCCTGTAGGCCTGCTCCTACTAGGAGAGGTCGCCCTTGGAAACATGTGAGTAATAATCTGCACGTTTCAAAACAGTCTAAAAAATGGGGGACTTTGCCTTTTTAATTGCTGTTCTTGACCGACTGCAATAAATCTTGAATTGACTGCTTCTGTTCCAATGCAGGCATGAACTGAAAAAGGCCTCACACATTACAAAGGTGCCGAAGGGCAAACACAGTGTTAAAGGTATAAAGTTGTTTTTTTCCTTCAAAACAACTCATTGTATACTTAATGATTTCCTTAAAAGTTGAATATCACTTTTGCTCGTGACTCTCTGTTCATCTTCTCTAACAGTGTTATTAATGAGTTTATTCTGTCTTTCCAGGTTTGGGTAGAACTGCCCCTGACCCAAGTGCCACAGTCACTTTAGACGGGGTGCAAGTGCCTTTAGGAAAGGGGGTCAACACCAACATCGATGACACAAGTCTCCTGTACAACGAGTATCCTTTTTTTAGTTTTTCCATGTGGCTTGTGATTTTGAGTATGTTTTCAAAAAGAGTATTTTCTTGCCAGCTTGATTATAGGACAATGAACCCTCTAAATGCCGTCCAGAGACTTAAGGTTATTGTCAGAATGTAATTTTAAGATTGGGTGAATATTTGGTTGTTCACCTGAAATGGGGGTTGTCAGCGACTTTATTTCATAGTGTGAGAAAGGATTCCAGATCAAATTGTGATCATATCAGTATTCTAAACATGACACAAGGCTGGATAGTTTCCTGTAGTTCCAGATAATAACAATAACAAATCTGTCAAAAGACAAAAAGGTTGAGCTTCAGACAGGAAAAAAGGTGTCTGTTACTTGGGTGGTGTTGTCTCAAGGCAAACAACTTCTTGACAAGGTCCCAAATATTGCTTACGCTGCGTCATGGAATGTAAAAATGCCACCTCTGTCACGAGTTTCTGCAACGGTAAGATAGACATGCTAGATATGTACATTAAAAGATCTTGCATCAATTTAGCAAGCCGTTGCATTGTATTGCAAATTCCGAAATTCTAAAGGTGTGACATGTTTCTAATAAATGACAAAATTATATGAATTCAAAATAGGCTCAGTGAGGTTTCAGCATTATTATACATTTCGATGCATTTTATGTTCAGAAGATAGAACTTGGTCAGCTTTTATTGTGGCATGATAAACATAAAACCTATCTTCAAAAAAAATCTATAATTTTCACTTTTCCTTCTATTAAATATTCAATGGATGGATGCTTATTTTATAGATGATTAATTCTTATAGAAGTTATATTTTTAATGTAGTTAAAACCCCCCAAAAAATGTCTTAAAAGTTTTTGAGGGTTTTCTTGGTTGAGAAAGCCCCAGTTTCCCTGTTTTCCTTAACCGTTCCCCCTCCAGATACATTGTGTACGATATTGCACAGGTGAACCTGAAGTACCTCCTGAAGATCAAGTTCAACTACCAGACATCGCTCTGGTGAGAGGGGCAGCGGCCCGACGCTCCAAAAGTAAACACAAAGAACACTGTCGCGTCTGAATGCCGGCGTTTCTTTTTCCGACGGTTTGAGGCTGTGCCACTCATTGTATTGGTTGTGTAAGATCCTTAGCTACTATTTTGCTTCCACTTCAGGTTCCCATAACCTTCTTTGTATTGTTAGACACGTCTGTACCTATGAAAGACTCACTTGAAGAGGGGGATTTACAGCTCAGTGGTTAAAAAGCAAGGCACCTTCTGTATGGAAAGATTAGGAAAAACAAGACCACCTCATGGTCAGGGGCGTGTTGCGTTTTCACTCGGTAATATTTCAAGGAAAAACCATATCTCTGGTCTTTCAAAACACTGCAATTAAAAGGAGTAGTACTGAGTATTTAGACGGTTTGCAGGTTAGAAAACAAGCAGCGATGTTGATGCTTCCACTGCGCTCGGATAGCATGGACAGCAGTAGTTTTGGTAGACTGCTGTGTGGGACACTTATAGCTCTGTTCTGTCATTCTTTTGTTGTCGACTGTCTCCCACGTCAACCCGACAACCATGAGAAAAGATGTGTTTAGTTCTCGGACCAATACTTTTGTAACAGAAATAATTATTGTTAAATACGGTTAATTTCCCAGTGTTAACCCCTATCTGAAAGAATAAACATCTTTTGAGAATGTCCAATGATTCATTGTTATGTATCATTGTTTTATTACTATGTATGTGGGATGTCCATCATTCCATTGATCACTTCTTCTATTAAGTTATTAATGATAACATCTGGATGATTTCATATGGATTATTAATTTGTGTCCACTACAGAGGAAAATTACAAATACACAATTCAGGAGGCAAAAATATTTTTTTTTCCTGTGGTTGTGAAGTTTGGTCAACTGTGGGCAGTATCTCTTACCAAACACCCTTGCTTTTATTTTATTTATTTTTTTCCTTCAAATGGCGCACTCCCTCTCACTGAAAGTTCTTGTTGTGAAATGGAAG
The DNA here is from genome assembly GCF_960531495.2 of Zeus faber. NCBI lineage: Eukaryota > Metazoa > Chordata > Actinopteri > Zeiformes > Zeidae > Zeus > Zeus faber. The sequence continues at coordinate 14,358,292 of NC_137189.1, forward strand.
CAATGTACTGCGTACTACTCACAGAAGTCCTGCAATGGCTAAAAGAATAGATTTTTTCGAGGAGGCCATTGTCCTTTAGTTAGTAATCGAACTCACCTCTTAAGTCACAGGTGTCTGCAATCTGTTTGAGCGGAGAAAGTTGTCGTCCGGCAAGTCACTCTCCCGAGACGCCGGAGATCCTGGCTCCACTTTGTGCGTCGTCATCAAGAAGTCGACGTCTCTGGGCGTGGCCGCGAGAGAGAGTCGCGTCCGACTCGACCCTCAGACTCGGGTTTTGAACGGAGACCCCGGACGGAGACGACAACACAGTCCGGCTGGAACGCGCCTGAACAAACCCCAATGCAAAGAGTCTGGCTTCACAGGAAACAAAATGAAGCCTTCGGAGAGAAGACCGCCGAACGCGGAGGGCGAATTCCTGTCCTGGCGTTGCTTTTCTGTTTCTGCTACTGGGTGCCCCCTTTTTTTTTTTTTTTTTTTTTTAATCCGTGCACAGCGTCGCTAAATCCCGTCGGTCGTGCCCGCGGAGAAACCTGAAAGTGTCCTTCGAGTCCAGGGACGACCGCAGTTCGCAAATGAAGGGCGGGGGCGGCCACCAAACCACCGCTCCCTCCCAATGCTGTGCCAAAAAAAAGACGTCAATTTTCTCAACACCCTTTTGTTTTACGATTTTAAAGGGATGCGTTGAATTAAAAACCACATGCAAATGGTGAAATAAATCGTAGTCGGAACCAAGTGCTCCAGTCAATTTAAACTCGTTTTGGAGAGACAATCAAGCGGGATGGAGAGATTGTGGCCTGGGTTTGAGAATAACTTGTGCATTGACTTCAAAAGGCTGTTTCAACCCTAGTAGTAAAACCAACAACTTCATATGAATATATATAAAATCACACACTAGCGTCTTAAAACGAGGTGGTGACGTTGTGCCTTCATAACCCGGCCGTGGCTAATTTTGGGGGCTTCTCAAATTGCCCTCCGTGGCGTCCCTACCCAGAATGCATTTCGACAAGGTCTTTGAAAAAGCAGCGCGGCTAATTCAAGATGGCGGAGATGGACCAGCTGTTAGACGAGAGTGAGTAACAACAACAATAATTTGAAGAGTTTCGCATAATTAATACGCAGCGGGTTCGTGGCTTACAATAGTTTTTCGGTCGTTCTCTGCCACGCGCTTTCTCGCCAGAATGGGTGTGATATTGAGGTTGGGGTGTAAAACTCGCTTTTGCACGGGTAGAGATACCGGTCTATCCAAGTTAGCAAGACATGCTAATGGAAGCTAAAGTTAAGCCACAGGCGTAGTCTTCGCCGGGTAAACACATAGCTTTAGCTTAGCTCGTAGCATACTCTCGCTAACCGTGATTCCGCGTTTAAAAAAAACAACTCCAGCTCTGTGTGGTCATCTTTACCCACTGTAGAACGGAACAGCATGCCCCCCATTTGTTTATCTAGCTGAGTGTAATTTAAATTCTTTGCAATACATAATAAGCATGTTGTGTTACACCCAGGTACACACGCTATATGTGCATTTGATATGTATGTGTGTATTCAGACTTTTGATATTGCACATTTCCTTTTTCATGACAGTGAATTGTTTGCATGTTTTAGGCTTATTTTATATTTCGGGTTTTTTTTTATATAAGTGTGTTTTAGTTTATTGCATATGGCACCTTTTTCCTTTTATTCTTACTGCTTTATAATTATTGCCTATTTTGGTGTGTGCTGCTGTAATGAATTAGGTGTCCTCTAATCGCAGGCTAGTTAATGTTACCGCAATGTTTGTTCTGCCATTATTCAGTAGAGAAGAGTAAAGTGGGATTGTGATCCCTAATCCATCTGTTTAACCCACTGACATCTGACGAAGTGTAACAAAATCTTGTTTGTTTTGCTTCAGTGAAACATTGCTGAAGTTTCACTCGAGTGTTTGACAGTTGAGAACATGGTTCAGGGCAGCATTATATTAGCTTTTGATACTTGGTACTAACACAAAAATAATGATTTAATGGAAGTATTTGTACACATTTCTAAAATAAACCGCAATACCATTATGTGATTGTAAATATTCTGCTCCAGTGTTGGAAAGTAACTAGGTACAGATACTTGAAACATGTACTTAAGTATATCCAGATTCAAGGACTTTGGACTATTATTACTATTATCGTCTGAATTTCAAATCCAATGTTTATACTTTTTTACTCTACTGAATTTCTAGCAGTCACATTACTTAAGTTAAAATAAATCTGGATTTATATATGTATATCATACAATTGTTTTTCTTCAAATTGTAAATAGGATATGCATGAATACTTATCTACAGGGGGTAAAAAAGGTGCAGTGGTGCTTTATGCTATGTTATGTCAAGACACTGGATATAACAAGTACTTTTAATACTTTGGGTACATTTCCGAGCAAACGGATCTGAAGTCGAAATGTCAATGCGGGATTTCTGCTACAGTCATTTTGTGTCAGGTTAATTCAGAACCATCCCTTGTGTACTTTGACATATTTTATTGCTTAGTTAATTGATGTAACATAATTTGATCTCATGTTTTAGGCTCTTCGGCAGAAGCACTTGTCAGTCTGAAAGGTAATGTATAAAATATTTAATGGTTTTCATTCACCTGACTTATGACTCAAATTGGAAATAAATTTTAACATGGTGTTGGCATCGGTAATAACTGACTTTCTCCTCCATTGAAACTGGAATGTCAAACTACATGTGACCCGTACACACAAGGTGTGTGCTGGTGCACCAAATTACATTAGTCAAGAATATAGTGTCTGAATATTAACGTTGTATTGGTCCTTGTTTATTCCTACAGAGGGAAGTTTGTCAAATACTCTAAATGAAAAGAACAACTTCCCAAGGCCTCACAACACAAGGGGACGCCATTCCTCCCTGACAATGGATACGGTTAGTCGAAAAACATGTTATTTTTCCTGCATTTTTTTCAACTCTCCGTCTGGAGTCTCTTGTTCATCTGTTAAATAAAATGATCAGAAAATGAAGACTGGTCGCAATTTAATACATGCAAGCTATTAGTTAGCTGCTAGGACTGATAGATAATCGTTATTTCCTGAGTGCATATAATAAGTCTTCCACAGTCCTTTATTTAACTGGATATGAAGGCGGTGTTATAATACCTAATATGAGGCTTTTGGCTTAATGTTTATTTGTTTTCTCTGCTGATTGAGTTTACACCGATCAGCTACAACATCAAAACTACCTGCCTAATATTGTGTAGGTCCCCCTCGTGCCACCAAACACCTCTGACCCATGGACTCCACAAGACCTCTGAAGGTGTCCGGTGGCATCTGGCACCAAGGCGTTAGCAGCAGATCCTTTAAGTCCTGTAAATTGTGAGGTGGGGCCTCCATGGATTGGGCTTATTGTTCCAGCACATCCCATAGATGCTTGATCGGATTCACATCTGGGGTATTTGAAGGCCAAGTCAACATCTTGAACTCTCTGTCATGTTCCTCAAACCATTCCTGAACAATTTTTACAGTGTGCATTATCCTGCTTAAAGACGCCACTGCCATCAGGGAACAGCATTGCCATGAAGCAGTGTACTTGGTCTGAAACAATGTTTAGGGAGGTGGTACATATTAAATTAACATCTACATGAATGCCAGGAACCAAGGTTTCCCAACAGAACATTGCCCAGAGCATCACACTTCCTCCCCCGGCTTGCCTTCCATCCATAGTGCATCCTGGTGCCATCTCTTCCCCAGGTAAACAACACACCATCCATCCACATGATGTAAAAAAAAAAAAAAAAAAAAAAGTGATTCATTAGACCAGGCCACTTTCTTCCATTGCTCCATGGTCCAGTTTTGACACTTACTGGAGGCACTTTCGGGGGTGGACAGGGGTCAGCATGGGCACTGTGGCTAAGCAGCCCCATACACAACGAAGCTGCGATGCACTGTGTGTTCTGACACCTTTCTATCATAGCAGAATTAACCATTTCAGTAATTTGTGCTACAGTAGCTCTTCTGTGGTATTGCTCCCCACGTTCATTAATGAGCCCATGGACACCCATGCCCCTGTCACCGGTTCACCGGTTGTCCTTCCTTGGACCAGTTTTGGTAGGTTCTTACCGCTGTATCCTGGGAACACCCCACAAGACCTGCGTTTTGGAGATGCTCTCTTCCAACACATCAACTTCAAGAACTGACTGCTCACTTGCTGTCTAATATATCCCACCCCTTGACAGGTGCCATTGTAATAAGATGAGCAATGTATTCACTTCACCTGTCAGTGGTTTGAATGTTATGGCTGATCAGTTTTCTGGACATTCTTCAGAAGGGATCTTATCAGCCACTGTTTTTTTACAATCGGGGTCTCAGATGACAACCATAGCCTGACATAAATACGTCAATGTGTCTGTTCAGCCGACTCGGGGCTCTAAGAGGAGTCGTCTGTTTCGTGAGGAGGAAGAGCCGCACCCGCAGCGAGTCTCCTCCAGATCTCCCAGGAGGAGCCAGCGGGTCACCACAACACCGCAGGTAAACACTCGCTATTTGCCCCGATACTACATGCTGTGTCATTGCCTGTTATATGTGATAGATGCATTTTTCTGTTGGTATAGCACTTTGAGAGCACTGAAATTTGAAATTTGCTTAGGCAAACTGCCGCTTCTCACATCATCCTTATTATTATTATTATTATTATTATTATTATTATTATTTTTTTTTTTTTTTTTTTTTTTACAATTGTTTACACACATTTTCAGAATCTTTGTGGTATTTACATATAAACAAACTACAAACATGAAATGCAAAACTCTACAAATCTCTACACAAACAATATTCAAAACTATTCTCTTTCCAAAATTCTTTTTTTTTTGTATCAAAATCACACAGACACATCATATCAATAGATCTTCCTATAAGCCAACAACGCCCTGATATGTTCAACACAAAACAATACTATAATGAATATCTTATCAATAGGTTTATGCTTTTGCATTTTCAGTGTTACACTGTCGCCAATTGTAAAACAATGTTACATTAATGTATACCTACTCAAATATATATAAACAAATGCAATACTGTAATACAATACAGTAACATTTTGATTTATGGTATATAATTCTGAAGTGCAGTATTTTGGAACACTTGTTTTGTAGGTAACACTTAACATACCCAACAGGAAAAATCCAGGAAAATGTTCAGTAAGAAAGGGTTTTTCTGTTAAAAAATAATTAATAATATGAAAAATAAAATAAAATCCGGCCACCAAAAGCCCCCAGGAGTAGGTGATATGGTCAGAGGTATAGCACAATAAATTGTGGTTGGTTGGTGAACCAGTTGCGGACCAGAACAGCCCGGTGGAAACTCACATTATCCCAGATGACATACTGTACCTGGGCTGCTCTGGTCCACCCCTCTGCTTGGCTTGAATGAGGATGCCATGTGCCCAGGAATGTGATGAGAAGGGGTCACCTTTTCTGGTGTTAACAGCCGGTGTCTTCCATAGCCTGGTCATCTGAGTTCTGCAGAAGATCCAAAAATATATGATTTCTTACAGTAAGCTAAAATATATATTTATTTCAATATGAAATGACATTACTGTTACATTGGCCCACTGATATGTCAGACTGCGGTATACATACATAGAGCAGTAGCATAGTGTCGAAAGTAGGCGACTTACCGGTCCTAATTTCTGAAAGAACGGATGATAGATGGAACCGTGTCATGCCTACGGTTGGGCCAAGCTCTCTGCCCAGCTTCCCTCATACTCAATCCATGGTTGAGCACATGGTCAACCAATGTGACCCTGATCTCATTTGGACAACTGTCTCTTACTCTCACTCTTTGACCTCTAGCTCTTGCTTCACCATTAACATCAATTTTCCTTCAAAACAGCTAATCTGTGGCCTTTTTATTGTATAGTGCTAAAGCTCTGAAGAGTGTAAATCAGAAATTGTGCTTGCAATTTTGAAGACTTGGTTTAGGGATTTGGTACATGAGCTTCAGATTTCAGTGATAGTGTCAAGTTCCAATTGTAGTGTAATTTTAGTAAGTAAACAACTGTGACAAACTGTAAATTCCATGTCTATCCAGGCAGTTAAAGAGTACTTCTACAATTATATGATATTATGACGAGTGATTCTGTGCTGTAATTATCTTTGTTTTTTGAGAGATGAGAACATTTTAAAATAATAATAAATAAAAAGGCTTATTTTATTTAACCATAAAGAACAAAAATCTGATTTGTATTGTTTGCTGAGTATGCTGTTTCAATATTTACCTTGCAGAAGTTTTCTAATGTGACTACTCCAGACAAGAAGGCATCCCAGAAAATTGGTCTCAGATTAAGAAACCTCCTCAAACTACCCAAGGCTCACAAATGGTGCATCTATGAATGGTTCTACTCAAATATTGACAGGTATTGTCCCAGTCACGACTACAGAACATACATTTAATGTTATGAAGGCTTATATGTAATGCAATTTAACAATATTGGAGAAGCATGAGAAGTTTGCTCTATATGCCTTAAGGCATCAGTATACTCGAGGTGTAACTGCTCAGCAAAATAGTGTTTGAGAACAAGAAGTGGACAAAAAAACTTTTAAGTTGCATATGGCAGTTTTTGCCAGTCTGTGAGCTGATTGCAACGGATCAGTGACTTTCCTTTCCAGTTAATTTAATCACTGAATCATTCTGAATACAGTTGACATTGGGTATAATAGGCTGATGTGCTTTCTGGTCTAGTGCTTTGATTACAGAGGGGAAAATTTATGAATTGTAGACTGACCGGCTGTTGTTTCTCTCCCTCCTCCAGACCTCTTTTTGAGGGTGACAATGACTTCTGCCTCTGTCTAAAGGAGTCATTTCCCAACCTAAAAACCAGGAAGCTGACACGGGTTGAATGGGGAACCATCAGGAGATTGATGGGCAAGCCACGCCGGTATGACACAACACAACCGTCTCCTCTGTTTGTCACTCTTTCATTTGCATTTTCCTGCATTGGTTCCAAAAGCTGTTAAGAGATCTAGAAATCATGGCTAATGTCTTCTGGTGTAGTTCGTTCATTTATACAAGCTGGTAATGCATATAAAAGCTGATGAAGTTGTATCTGTGAACTGCACTGGTCTGTTTTCTGTCGCAGGTGTTCATCTGCATTCTTTGCTGAAGAGCGGACGGCACTGAGGCAGAAGAGACAAAAAATGCGGCTGCTTCAGCAGAGGAAACTCTCTGACGTGTCACAGTGCAAGGACCTTCCTGATGAAATCCCTCTGCCTCTCATCATCGGCACCAAAGTCACCGGTAAGATGGCTGAACCTCACTGCCAGGCTGGAGTACTGTCTGGCTGTAGTCATGGCAACCTGCTGTCTGCTCTCACTGTATTTAGTGGTGATGTGTGGAGTGTTGCAGGAATTTTGAAGCTTTTACGTGTTGTTAGCAACTGTTTAAAAGGCAATTGCTCACAAGTGGCTGAATGAAACAGCAGAGGTTGTCAGGGACATTAAACGTGATCACGCTGAACATGGAACTCACCTACTCACGGGTCCACCTTTACAGCCTCTAGTTGTGTTTATACTCGCGCTCTTGCAAATTATTCTGACTCAACGTTCCAGGCTTTTGTAGAAGAGGTAAGCTCGCAAAATGAAATTACAAGTTGGAAGCTTAGTGGTAGTGGCGTTGAAGTCATGCGACCTTGGTGTTGTTTGTTTATAGCCTAACGTTAGCTTTTTACTTCTGACGATTGCATTTACACTGCAAAAATCCTAATTTGTGAAGATTATCAGTCTGAACAAAACACTCAAGTATCAAACCTTTGTTTGCTGCGGAGCTTATTTTCTGCAATAGTCCAAAATCCAATTGAAAAATCCCACTGGCTTTTTGTTGAGGGAACCAGGCCGATGCTAACTTCCTGGTTGGCCAAAAAATACGTCATCCCTACAGCACTCGGAGGCCAATTTGGAAGGTGGATCCACTGTGGGTTCCTTTGCTTGAACCACAATGTATTTTTGAGATGTGAATTTGTGCCATAAACAAGATGTGTGAATAATGACGTCTCCTTGATGCAACATGTTTTGTTTAAGAGAATCTTTGCATGTAACTTGTCACTTGAATTTTGAAGATTAAGAAACACTCACTATGGGCTTAAAAATTTTCATTACTACGTTGTTATAACCCATCCTTGAATGGACCCACAGTTGCTCACTATTTGCAAAATTCTACTGACTCAAGTGTGGATTGATTGAGTAAGTTGTTGATTACACACTTTGGAGAGGCTCATTAAGTGGTGGGCAAAGTTCATATCTTAAATATACCAATTTGTGTTTTGGAACTATAATCGCATTCTTTTTTCCAAGTTATTTCTAATGGGGCATTCTGTTTGGCAGCACGGCTCCGAGGTGTCCACGACGGTCTGTTCACTGGGCAGATCGACGCGGTAGACACCAGTGCAGCAACCTACCGTGTGACCTTTGACCGCAACGGTTTGGGCACTCACACTGTGCCCGACTACGAAGTACTGGTAAGACTACTACTGTCCACAATGTTGCAGCTATATTCAGCCGTTTTGGTTTCTTGTTGTAGTCAGTGTATTTGAATGGTGTGTGTCACATTGGTCTTTTAGTAATGATTTAAAGTTACTGCTTTCTTATTTTGCTGCTGAGACTTGTGGTCCTTATTGAAATAAAGTGAATTATCATGACTTTATAACACTTGAATAGCAGGGGAAGAGGGAAATGTCTCCTCCCTGACCGACTTTACTTTATACACTTAAGGAAAACGGTTAACAATACAGTGCACAGTAAATCATGTTTACATGCTGTGATGATACATTTGGTTTGAAATGTTTCTTTTCAGAGCAACGAGCCCAATGAGACCATGCCCATCTCAGCCTTTGCCCAGAAGCATCGGGCCGCTCGCTACCTGCAGAACTTAATGACTCCGCCCAGAGCACTGTACCCGGCTGCCACCACCCCTGTCCAGCTGGTAAGTTTACTGTGCAGGGAATACAAGCTGTACATTGTTCATATTATTAGTTTTTCCTCCTCTGCCTTTTAACCGGGGCCGTGAGATTTAGACTGCCTTGCTTCATTAGATGAGGCTGCCTTTTTTAAATCACTTCTTAAATCCTATTTTTAATAGGCTTTTATGTAATGTGATTGATACTGATATTTTTGATACATTGATCATTTGATCATTTATTTTTAGATCATGTATTTAATATTTTCTTTATCTTAAATTGTGTTTACTACTTAAGGTCATTTTGTATCTTGCTTCTAATTTTGTATTGGGCTTTTACTGTATCTGTCAAAGCACTAAACTTTGTTTTTAAAGGTATAAATACATGTTTTAACTATTTCAAATTAACAAAACAATTAACAGCATTGGAGAAGCTTCAATCCCACCCTTAAACTGTCCCACACTAGAACCCAGGTTAACTGGATTGTCCTCATGGCAATAGTTTAGTTTAAATGGGGGGGGGGGGGGGGGTTGAATGAACCAACAGTCTAATGTTCTCCGCTCCATCACAGGATAACGACCCTCTCATCGGTCAATCTCCATGGAACAATAAACTGACGGGCACTGAGGGGGACACACTCGGCGGGTTTCCTGTCAAGTTCCTGGTCCAAGTGGTAACTACTTCCTCTCTAGTGAAATAATACGACACAAGATATTTTAGGTTCCTGAGTAACTGGTCTTTCTTTCACCATTCCAGACACGACTGTCCAAAATCCTCATGATCAAGAAGGAGCATATCAAGCACTTGAGAGATATGAACACAGAAGCTGAGAAATTGGTATATTAAAAAAAAAAAAAAAAACAACTGTTATTAAGCTTATTCCCAGTTTAACATAATCTGAATATTTGTTTGTGTTTTCAGAAGTCCTACTCGATGCCTATTGGCCTGGACTTCCAAAAGCGCTATGCAACCACAGTACTGGAGCTGGAGCAGCTCAATAATGACCTTAACAAAGTGCTGTATGAAGTTCAGCAGTTCTGTTGTGAGGTAATTTGGATACAGCATGCGTGCGCGCACACACACACACACACACTTCTCCTTAAAGAAAAGGTTGCACTTCTGTTAATCTTGTGTTTTTTTTTTTATTTATTTATTTATTTTAAAAATTTTTTTTTTTTTTTTTTTTTTTTTTTAATATACAAACATCCCTCTCAGAAGCATAGAACAGTACTCAGTAGGCCTGGCCAATGATTCACTATTGTCAAAGTCAAATATCACCGCCCCACCCAGAATATGTGGATATTATGACGTAGTATGTATCACGGTTTTTAGGCCACATTAACTCTAAGATTTCGGCATCTTTTATATTTAAGAGAAAAAAAGTTTAAAAGGTGTAAAAATGTATTTATAGCAGTCTGCCATAAATAACTAGTGTAACGCTCTGTGTGTATGACGGGGGGGGATTCAAGTTCATTGTGGATTGTTATAATTTGCATTAGTTCATCTGATTGGAGGGGAGGTGTGGGAGGAGGCAAGCGCCTGGTGGAAGTGAGCGTCTGAAGAGAAGTCTGTAATAAAGAGGGACACGGCCATCCCAGGAGATTATTTTCCGACTTGACACCTTGATTGATTGCACTCTTTACAAAAACATTTCTACGTAGTTTTATCTTGTTTCTATTGAAAAGGCAGTTGAAAAGAAACACACCTCTCACGCGACAAAAGAGAAATGCCTCAAGGACCCTGTCAGGTCAGGCGGACGTGGGAGGTGGTGCTCCAGCTTCAATAGGAAGTGGTACACATACGGCATGTAGTGCGGGGTGTAGCAAACGGTTCGATACCATACTGTGTGTGTGTGTGTGTGTGTGTGTGTGTGTGTGATATCTAGCAATCCACCTTCATCAGGTTAGATAACCTTAATGCAACCCATAAACTTTAATCTAACTTGAACTTAGTCAGTGCTTTAAACACCTTACATTATTGTCCTTTCTAACCTTGATAAACCACTGTTTGTAAGATTAAATATAACTGTTATTTGATATTTAATCACAATTTCCTATTTTTCGACAGCATGTTTCTCCAAGAGTATTTTGGGTGGACTTCCTGTGGTTTCTGTTTTTGAGTGTTGATGGGTAAACCTTTAAATACTTCTCCACTTGTGCCCTCCGCAGCTGGCTCCAGATCAGGGCATGGCTCCAGCTGACCGTCCCACAGAGCTGCGGCAGCGCTGTGAGGAGGAGGCCCAGGAGCTGGTCCAGCAGGGCACCTCCCAGAGAGATGGACAGCCCAGTGTCGCCAACCCCAGCCTCACGCAGCTTATCTCGCGGCTCACCGCCCTACTGCTGCAGATCAAGGTACAAACTTGAATCATCCCAGCGGTCGCCTTCGCTGAAGACTTGCAAGTGTTGATAAAAGATCAATGCTTTGACCCTTCTAACTTTCACTTCAAGGTCTTTTTGTTGTTGTTGCAGTGTTTGGCAGAGGGCGGCGACCTGAATTCCTTTGAGTTCAAATCTCTAAGCGACTCTCTTAATGATATCAAGAGATCAATAGACCCATCCAACCTCAGGTGAAGATACACATGTTATGTTTGGTTCCACTCTCATCCTGTTAGATTAGATGGCTGGAAGTTACCAGGGAACAAAAACAATTCTATTTGACCTGGAGCTCCCTGCATATGGCAGGTTGATCACACCAATGACAGGGTGTCTGCAGGTATGGTAGAGTGAAATGTTATGCGTGGTTAAATGCTTAAGACAGATTTTGACATTTAACCGTGTGTTGCACAAATCAGTCTCTTATTGAATATATTGAAGTGTTGCTAGTTAGTATAAGTACAATGGATATATTTTGTACAGGGCAAATGGAAGTATTGGGTAGAAATAGGAATGTAATGTGTTAGATGATTCTATTAACTGTTATTATAACGTTTGATTTAGGTCAGATGGCAAGGTAAGTGGTAAGGTAGTCTACATGTTTCACTGAACTTGGGACGGTCGAAGAAATAGACATCTTGACAAAATGTTGATGTTGAAATTAAGACCTCATGAATTCAGTAGTGGCAATTAGTGACTTTAAGGCCTAAAATTTACAACGCAGACATTCTAAGCACCTGCAGACACCCAGGTTTATTACATGACTGGGTAGACCTGCATTACTGTTCTCTATTTCTGTTTCCAGTTGCTTTCAGAACAATGTGGAAATCCATGTGGCTCACATCCAGAGTGGCCTTAGTCAGCTCGGCAACCTGCACGCCTTCGCTGCCAACAACACCAATGCCGTCTGAACTCACCTGCGCCCTCAGCGAACCCATGCACACAGCAGAGTGGTCGTGGGGATATCTAAAGTCGGTGCTCCTTCCTGAACTGTTTTTTACTGCGGCGGGGGGGAGAGACTGTTTTGAATCACATGTGCTCCCTGTGTCCCGATCTTTGGACCGGACGTTTTGTCCAGACTTCTGAAACTATTCTTCAAGGAAATGGTGGGAATTTCTGGTTGGTCTTTTAGCACATGTATTGTATTGAGTATGTGCACCCAATTGAACGTGAAGCTTAACAACCTTTTAATTCTACGATTCTATTCTGATTCCTGACGGTTGTTTAATTTGCCAAGCATTACTTCTTGAAGTTTTTATAGTCCATATTTATTTATTTTTGAGTGGGTGTATGGTTATTAAACAATATTTTACTACTTCTGAAGGTTCCTCTGTATGTCTTGGTCCCCCTCACTGCTGATTGTAAGCACAGGGGTGGCTAAAGAATGTTTTGTAAAAATGTTTATTGTAAATATTTGTACAATACCTCTGATTAATATGACTTAACATTTCTGTTAATAGCATTTAAAAATGGCTTTTTGTAATTTTGTGTGCACTGAAGAGATTTGGGTATTTTTATAAAGGAGAACTCTTGGTTTCCAATGCCTTTTGATCCTTAATTTTACATATTATTCAGCATGGCTCTTGCTACAATCTCCCACTTAACAAATGTCACCAGTCTAAGTTAAAGTCTTTTCCTAGAGTATCTCTATTTCACTTTTGTAAACTTGTATATGAAAGTGCCTCAGGGCATGTGTACATAAATGTCACGCTCTTTTATATTAAAAATTGCAAAGCACGTTGTTGGAAGTTTTTGCCCTTATTTGGGGGGGGAAGAGTCTTTCACTTAGTAAATGAATTACATGTTTTAATTTTGAAATAAATATGCATATCCTTTAACAAACTCATGACCAAATACTTGGTATACCACCTCTGTAATTACATGGAAACATTTCAAGTCACATAAAATTGTTAAAACTTGCCATTGTTTCCCAATGGGAGTCTGAGGCCCTGTTTACAACTGCTATTAACATGCGTCTTGGGTGATTCGATCACAAGTTGGACAGCTCTAAGTACATCCGTTCACACCTGCCATTAGAATGCGTCTCAAATAACCACCTGTGAACAGATCTCACTTCCCTGCTCTATATGCAGATAAACATTAACGTTTGTAAAGACCAAAATTGTTCTCCAAATAATTGGAGTGCAGTTTTCTCTCCTCTAGACAGCGGTGCACCAAGCACACTCATGCAGGTTTTCTGTGTTTTTATTTTAAATGTATTTGTTAGTTTCCTTCTTGTATGAAAACCTTTAAACAACTGGGTTAAGGGACAAATAAAAACAAAGTGTTTTTACTTTTAGATGTTTTTACTTGTAGATGTGTTTTAGATGTACTTGTTTTCCTCTGTTACTGAATTGGAACAAAACAAAAAACCAGTGCGTCCCGAGCCCACGTCTCCACGTTGCTTTCGGTTGCTTTGGGACTTAATTTAGTTCAAACTGGATGTTTTTGTGTAAATACTTGTAAATCATAAATCCTGCACTTCTGTAACAGGGCAACTGCCTCAATTTCCCGGCCAGACATTAATATGACACTATTGGCACGCGAAGAGTACGTTCTTCCGCTTACACAGAGGTAGACGTAGTGAGTGGCGGTCCTTCATTGTGTCAAGGACACATTCACGTTTACGCTGCTAAAAGATGGTGGCCATATGCAGTCCAGAGCACCTCCGAATGTGGTCTAAGTAATCGTCTCCCAATGTGTCTTAGGTGCGTTCACACCCGTATTTAGAGCTGTTCACTTGTGATTGGATCACCCGAGACACATGTTAATGCCAGGCGTAACCACGGCCTGAGTCAGAGAAGTCCTGGGCCTCGTTGGTATGGATGGGGGCGAAATGGCTGAAGGTGTCCCCAGCGGCAGTCACCTGCGGGTGCTGTACCTGACACGCGGCATTGGGTGACGACCTGTTGAAGTTATTTTGGGGAGGAATGGGCGGAATAACCACTTTCATCTCTGGCCCAATGGTTTTATTGGGTGGGAAATTGTCATATTCCACCAGGACCTTTGGGCTCGTACTGGCATTCATAGGAGAAGGAACCTTGGGGTAATGGCCATTCTCCTTGTGGAAAGGATGAGTATTATGACAAGGGACGACAACGCTCAGCTCCTCTCTCTTTATCGGTGGCTCCGCCGAAACAGGAGTGTGTTCAAAGCCGGTCCGGTGCTGATCCCCCGTGCAGTTGCGGAACGATGCTCCAAAGTTGGCTTCCACCGAGAAGTTTGCAATGCCTTGCATCTCAGGAGCCATTCTGCCCTGGAGCTGCACGAAGGGGGCTGCAGGAGAGCTGCTGGGGCCTTTCATGGAGACCGATGAGCCAACTTGCCTGCGAGACTTGGCCCGTCTGTTTTGGAACCAGACCTGGAATAAATCAAACAGAAATAAAGTTAGGAACTAGTACCCACAACACACAACACTAGACTAACAGCCCTAGAAGTTTCTTTGTGTGTATATACTGTAGAATTATAGAATTATTATAGATGGTTTTCCACGTTTGAAAAATATTAGACATTTTGAAATGTATTCAATAAAAGAATGGTGTATATTTATAAACAACATTATTTTACACACGCAGACACACACAAACACACACACACACACACACACACCACACCGACCTGCTTGTGTATTTTTATATTCTTTACAATATATATGTAATAACAATGTTTCTGGTGCGCACGGCAATTAATATCTGTTGTGTGATCAACAAATACTTAAATGGACACAGTTTGACGGGTGGTGCGTTGGTGACCTCGGACGGCCCCCGCGCTCACCTGGATTCTGGACTCCGGCAGACCGGTCAGCGCCTCCAGCCTCTCCCGTAGATAGATGTCTGGGTATTTGGTGTCCGAGTACACCTTCTCCAGCACCTCGATCTGCTGCTGGGTGAAATTGGTCCTTTTTCTCCTGTGGTTCAGGAGCGCCATGTTGTCGGCTCTCGGCACGGCGGAGTTTAAGTACTTGAGGGAATCCGGGGGCCCAAAATCTACACACAACACAAACCGGCATCGGTGAACGAACGTCCTGTCGTCTGTTACATCGTCGTTCTGCGGATTAACGAAACGAAACGGAATCCACAAAGCGGTACATTCACGAACCTGTGTGCACGGCGCTGTAACCTCCGAGGTTGGCTTCGTGGCATAGTTGGAAGTGGTTCAGATCCTCCATGTGAAGACTCCCCTGCACGGCGGACATGGTGCGGTTTTTCACCCCTCACTGTGTGTGTCTTGGATTGGAAACCTCCCTGCAAAAAAAACCTTTTATACACACCCCTCGCATGCGGCGATCAAAGGTGGTGCTTTTTTTTTGGAGGGGGGGGGGGGGGGACGGGGACGTGTGAATGGGCGACTGGCTCTGAAACATCCGAGCAGCGGTCTCAGACGGCGGGAGTGTGAAGGCCCGACACCCCGGACGGTGGAGCGGCCGCGGGTCGCTGATGGAAACGCGCACGACGCTCAATACACATCAGCTGGAAAAACATTGACCCGCTTTGAGATGGATGAAGCAATAACAGAGCAGTAGTCTTCAAAGAGCAACTTCCTCACTTTTACACAGGCTCCCGAACATCGAGTCACTGTATGCAAGGTCCTTTTTGTTTATTTTATTAAAATAAATCAGTTCATATATTTTTTTACCCTTGGCATCCCACGTATCATGCAAAGAACGGAGTTTTATTATTATTATTATTATTATTATTAATAATAATAATAATAATAATAATAATAATAATAATAAGTATTTTATGATTATTTAAAAATTGGCATTGGAACTATCTTTCAGAGAATTGTCTTGAATGCAATGGCATAAAATAGTTAAGTTTGTACACTTAATGTGGGGAATTTATATTGTATTGGAATGTTGCATTTATAATAGTGCATTGCAAATTCGTCGTGCACGGAAATACAATTAAAAACGTTATATATATATATATATATATATATATATATATATATATATATATATATAAATAACTTTCAAAACCTTACCTTTTGAAAAGTCTTTTTTTTACATAGGATTATGTGGTATTTGCATCATGTTACTTTTCAAGTCTAATAACATGAGCCAAACGCATTTTTCAACATCACATGGAAATGATCTGCACATTAAACGCGTCACTTCAAGGAAATGGCGCATGCTCCACTTCCCTGACAACAAAGTTCATCTCAATACACAACCCTCAGTTCAAAGGAGATGAGAAGTGGGCACTTGGATGGAATGGAGGAAGTGGGGATCAAAAGTTCAGGCCTAAGAACAGACAGACAGACAGACAGAGTTATCTATCCATCTCAGACATAAGAGTAAGCATTAATTCGAAACTAATAATGAACACATCTCTGTTCATTCAGACATGTGTATGCTTATTTTTTCTTGTTCATCATGCAACAGAATTGTTAAAATACGTTTTTATTTCAAACATCGGCCCATTATTACCTTCAACATGCCATCTATTACCAACAGACAGCTGTTTCGTAAAGATTTCAGGTATATGTCATGTCAGCGCCTGGAAAATGACTGCACTTAATGACAAATATATCTTTGGATATAATTTGAAAATGTGGGGGTATGAGAAGTCCTTTTTTTTATTTATTAAAGATCATAATGTCATCACTAGCCAATAATTATAAATGAAGTAGTTAGCGTTATTATACTGTAGGATACCTTCTCTACCTGAGCTGGGATTGGATAATACATCACATTGGATAGAAATATGCTAAAGTACTAAATAACTTCTGTTTTTTTGCATAGATCATTTGCATGGATAACCGTATCATTCAGGATCGTCTGTGCTCACTCAACCAAAGAATACTTTTCATTTGGTTTTCTGATTCTTTTTTCCAATTAATTTGCATTTCTATTCCGCGTTGCAAAAGCCATCATGCCGACTACTGATAGCACTAACTTCTTAATGTTTGTAAATGTCTTTCCATCTATAGGCCTACATATTTCTTGGCAGAAATGTAAAAGTAGGCGTTGAACCTGTCGACATATAAGGGACTTCTTATTGACTCTGTTAGATTCATGCGTGTCCTTTGCCCTGCTGCATTTCATTGAGGCTGAACTCGGAAAAATCCAATCTCTGACTCTTCTCTGAGGAGACACGCGTCGAACTTCGATCTAAACTCCAATGTAGCTCTATCCTTTGTGCGGATCAGTTTAGAATTCACAACTTTGCCAGACAAACAAACAAACACATTTGCCGCCCGTGTCCGTGTGCTCCCATTCACAGACGTTACATTAAATTACAATGAGCGATTTCCGAGTTTCAATAGAATGCGTCATATGGTGCGAAGATACGTGCCGATTTTGAATTAAAAGTGGGAAATTAAAAATTTTAAAATAAAATGTTCTCTCTCTCTTTGAAAGTTGCTTTTGTAGTTCCTCTGGGTCATTTAAATAATATATCATTATTTCGAACAATAACGGATAATAGAACAATTATAAACATTAAACATAATTCCATTACATTTAGAATAAAGACAACGACACAAATAACAATTGTAAAACATATTTACATTATAAATATATTGTAAACAATAATAATAATAATATCAATAATACAGTTATAAGGCACAGCAAGTTAATTTGTATTGCACATTCAAACACAAGGTAATTCAAGGTAATTATTATGAGCCATAAAATACATTATACTAATGCGAAGAAGAATAAAAGCACTGAATAAAAAGCTTAATTTAATACAAATAAATTATATATTGTATTATTTTCTTATTAGAGTAACATGATAAAAGAAAGAAGGGAATTTGAA
This sequence comes from Zeus faber, assembly GCF_960531495.2. Lineage (NCBI taxonomy): Eukaryota > Metazoa > Chordata > Actinopteri > Zeiformes > Zeidae > Zeus > Zeus faber. Next base: position 14,376,351 of record NC_137189.1, read on the forward strand.
ATCCAGCACATGTCCCCACGTCACTATTTACATCTAGACCCAACGTTGCACCGGAACTTCCGCCACGTTAAACCGGAAGTAGGTACGTGGCCGCTTCGGCTGACATTCTTGCATGATGGCGACGGAGGTTCAGAGCGGCGACCTCAACAATGGCACTTCTAGCCGGCTCGAAGTCTCCATCGACGGCCTCACGCTCAGCCCGGACCCCGAGGAAGGGGAGCAGGGCCGCGGCGGCGAGTCCGACCCGGACCCGGAGCTCGCCGGACACGGGTTGCCGGAGGCGGGGTCCGCCGCAGAGGAGGAGGACGAGGCGAGCGGGGAGACGGCGAAAATCACCGTAGAGAGGAAATGGGGCTTCGCTTTGCTGGAGCTCTACGGCATCGCGCTCAAATTCTTTAAAGGTCGGTGACATTTTGAAGGGGTATCGTGTTGAGCTAGCTAGCTTTGGGGTTGTGAGTATGGGGTTGGAGCTCGCACCGGGCCCTGCCGGTACTCTTCCCCGGGCGAGGTGAAGCTAGCGAGGCGCTGTCACCGATGAGCTGCCGCTGTCATGCGACCTAATCAGCTGCAGCTCTCTTTCTTCCAGCGTTTTAACGGCGGCTCGCATCTCGCCCTCTTCTGTTGCTAAATGCTATATCGCGTGTGTCGTCAGTGGCGCGATATGTCTTGGAAACAGATAGCAGGCTGCCAGAATTCAAGGAAATTCATTAAAATAACCACTAATCCGCCAGGTCACACAGCCATTCTGTAGCCGGAAAGAACGATGACTTCAGACCACAGACAACATTTCGCAGATCAACTCTCCGTCATGTGTCAGTCACACGCTACTCTGCGGAGCTGGTCAATGGTCACGCCAGGCTCCTCGTTCCATGCAGAGTTAATAGTTTTATTGTGCATTAGAGTGCCCTATCTACTCGAGACAATGCGAGCAGGTTCGGGACCTGGCTTTCACCACATGTAATTGTACATGGCCTATTGTGTTATTTAAGGCTCGGCCATATTACATAACATTCCCTTCATGAAATTTGTCTTCTGGTTGAATGATTTGAATTGACAAATGGCTACGAAGATATTCTGCGCTCATTTTTCATTTTGTTTTGCTATGTGGCAAAGAAAAATAGGGATTCTAATTTTATGTATCCCAGAGGCTGGAAAACAAGAGTGTGAAAGCTATGCATGCTAATGATGGTGTGCCATCCGCACTGCACTAAAGTGCCGCCTTGACAAACATCATGTCATATGGCTGTGTATGATCGGAACCATTGAAGAAACCGAATCAGATTATTTTATATTGTTATCTGTTCTCAGAAAAAGATGGTAAGGCTTTCCACCCCACCTACGAGGAGAAGCTACGACTTGTGGCTTTGCACAAACAAGTGTTACTGGGCCCTTACAATCCTGATGCCTCGCCAGAGGTGGGCTTCTTTGATGTCCTGGGCAACGACCGCAGGTAACCCCACTTGGCGGCTTCCTATTCTGCCTGATGTGTTTGAATGTGTTCCCACCTTAGTGATCTTTAAACCCTGGTAGACATTCCACCACGAGAGGTTTGCTGTGTCCCAGTCAACAGGAAACAGACTGCAGAGGAACCCCCGCTGTTGTTTAACACCCCATCCTCATTCAGAAAGCACACGCTCACCTTTCACAGACACACACACACACACACACCATACCATCATCCAATTCACTACATGACTAAATTCAAGTCAAACGGGCCGTTCAGAAATCGTTCTTGATTTTGAACTTAAAGCATGTTTTATTGTTTTCTGTCTTACGTGTTTCTGGGATGCTAAAATTGTTTAACATAATAATAATAATAATAATAATAATAATAATAATATTTTCTGCAACAAATGTAATAATAATTTTTCTTGTTGATTGTGAGTGACTGAGTAACTCTAATTAAAAAAAATAAAAATCCATTCGCCCACCATAGAAAGTCAGAGAATTTTGACAAATAAAACTCTGGGTGTTTAATCTCACTCTAGGAAGGAGTGGGCTTCCCTGGGAGGGATGGAGAAGGAGGATGCCATGGTGGAGTTTGTGAGGCTGCTGAACAAGTGCTGTAATCTGTTTGCGCCATACGTCACTTCGCACAAGATTGAGAAGCAGGAGCAAGAGAGGAAGCGGTGAGAGGTTCACGCTCAGTGGGTCGACATTCTCTTGCGTCCAGAGAATGTTGTGGTGACGTCTCTTAAAGCAACTCTTTCATCCTCCTGACTTGACACCCTGCATCCCTCTTGCTTCCCCACCAGGAGGGAGGAGGAGGAGCGCCAGCGGCAGGAGGAAGAGGAGCAGGAGCGACTGAGGCAGGAGGAGGAGAGGCGGTGGTGCGAGGAGGAGGCGAGGCTGAGGAGGGAAGAGGAGGAGAGGAGGCAGGCTGAAGAGGAGCGGCTCCGCATCGAACAGCAGAAGTACGTCCACTTGTTCACCGACTCCGTGTAATTTGATGCTTTATTGATCATCTGTGGTACAGCTCTCTAAAAGCTTCCTCCCTCTCAGACCTCAGAGCACCACTGTTTGGTTATTTATTTTTCACATATGCAAACTTATATTTTGAATCCAAAATAGTGTGTGTGTGTGTGTGTGTGTGTGTGTGTGTGTGTGTGTGTGTGTGTGTGTGTGTGTGTGTGTGTGTGTGTGTGTGTGTGTGTGTTAGAGATACCAAGTGAGGCACTTTTCTTTTAAAATAACAATTCCCGGGAAGGTGAAGTGAACCTCCCCATCTTGCAATTGAACCACGGTCTACCGTTTGGCAGACAGGGGACTTCTATACTGGACTAACGAGGACTTTACCGTCCAATCAGATTGTCCTACTGCTCTCTGATTGGCTGTTCTCTTCACAACTCTTGTGTAATCTGGAGGTTTATTACTACTTAGGATGAGACTTTTAGTGTCGGCTTAGCCATTAGTAGCTTGTCTCCCTTTCCATCCCATCCACCTTGAGGTAGAGAGGATAACCCAGGAGACCATGAGTGTCATGTAATTGAGGTAGTTCTACCTATAGCAGTCTCAGACCCAAGACAGTCTGATCTAGCAGACTTGATAGATATTATAGAGCTCCTTGTGAAACAATGAATTCTTGTTTTTTCCATTTGTCGTCTCCTTTCGCGCCTTCTTTCTCCATCCTCAATAACTCTTTTTCCCCGAATACTATCCAGGCAGCAGATCATGGCAGCGCTGAATGCCCAGACCGCCGTGCAGTTCCAGCAGTACGCCGCCCAGCAGTACCCCAATAGCACCGAGCAGCAACTGGGCCTCATCCGTCAGCTTCAGGAGCAGCACTACCAGCAGTACATGCAGCAACTCTACCAGGTCCAACTGGCCCAGCAGCAGGTAGGGAGGCAGACCCAGACCCAGATCAGATCTTTTTTTTAAAATTTCAATTAATGATTGTGAAACAGTTTGAATATTGCATTTTTAATCATTATAGCAGTGTCCAAAAATTGCAATTAAGGTATAATAATGTTAATGACAACATTCAGCTCAGTATGATTGTGGTAACCTTCTTTGTGTTGCTCCAAAAACATAAAAAAGTCATGCTCGCAGTAGGAAAGTGGCGTGGTCGGGAGCAACATTTTCTGTTTTGTTTCCCCTGCTTTGCTTATGGTGCTCTGGGTCACTTCTCCCTGTCTCCCGCTCCTAGGCGGCCTTGCAGAAGCAACAGGAGGATGCGGTCGTGCAGGCCACTCTGGAGGCCAAAAGTTGCAGCACCGGCGATCACGCCTTGAGTTCAGCCTTAGCGCCACTGTGCGCTGCGGCACCACCTGCTGGCGAGGAAGTCCCCACCCTGAATGGAGGCCAGTCGGACTCGTACTCGGAGAGCGTTGACCGAGAGCCAGAGGCTGAGGCTGCGGAGGAGGTTTCAGAGAACGGACCTTTACTAGGTTAATAAACAATCCAACCACATACACACAAACACACATGCACAAAGGGATTGTTCACCTCCAGCACAAAGAACCCACACTGAGGTGTGTGTGTGTGTGTGTGTGTGTGTGTGTGTGTGTGTGTGTGTGTGTGTGTGTGTGTGTGTGTGCGTGTGCGTGCTAAACAAAGCAAAGCTTGTCCAAAAAATGAAACTCTATCCCTACCTGCCTTTTCCTGACTGAGGTGCCCAGAGACAGGGAGGGAATCATCTGGAAATGTGGGACAGCCGTCTCTTCACAACCCACCTGACTGTTCTTGGTTACATCAGATAAGCGATAAGCACACCTCTCTAAAACACACAAGACTAATGTCTTATTATAGAGTCAATAATTTTACCCCCCCCCGGATCAGAAATCTGATAGGCTGTGGTTGTTCACTCTGACTCGAACGTAAAGAATAGGTAGGTACATAAATGGAGGAAAATGTTGAGGAAAATGCTCAAAAAGTCACAAGAAACTTCTCCCAAACATGTCCTCTGCAAGCAGCAGACTCCCCACCGGTGATCGCAGCTCCCTCCATGTGGACACGGCCGCAGATTAAGGACTTCAAGGAGAAGATCCGACAGGACGCCGACAGCGTGATCACGGTGGGCCGCGGGGAGGTGGTGACGGTGCGGGTGCCCACACACGAGGAGGGCTCCTACCTGTTCTGGGAGTTTGCCACGGACCACTACGACATCGGCTTTGGGGTCTTCTTTGAGTGGACGGATGCCGCCTCCGCCTCGGTCAGCGTGCACGTGTCCGAGTCAAGTGATGAGGATGACGATGAAGAAGGTGAGGCGGGGGTTGTGGGAGTGCACGGAGCGGGTGTGACACCGACATGAAAGGTGTTATTGTTTGCTTATATTGCGGCGTGTACATAGCTGTACCGATCTTGTCAAACAAGGACAGGAATTTGCTCGAACTGCCTTGGTTTGCTAAGTGGTATTCCATAAGATTATTTTGTTTATTTATCCCAAATATTGTACTTTTATATTTATCTGGCACTTTTTAAGAAACGGCCATTCCATGAATTTGTGTTACGTATGTCCTTCTCTATGTGCTGTTTTTCATTGTTGGCGGTGGGGTTCACCTTTCCCGTCAATGTGCATTAAGTGAAAGGCAGCTTCGGTGAATTTTGAAAAAAATAAAAATAAAAAAATAAAATTGTATAATCACATCAATTAGCCTAAAGTATCCCGTAAATGCTTAACTAAACTTTGAGCGAGATGCTGTAAAGAGGCATGTGTCACAACCTACGCCACGGAAAGCACACACTCCTGAACGGAACACGAGAGAGCAGCAGAGATCTTAACGCCGTGCTTCCATGTCAACCTGGTGTATTATTTTGATAATTTAATGACCTGTGAAGCACGTTTGAAAGTGTATGTGAATAGGAACTGGTGTTAGGCATCGCTGCTTTAACAGCAGCTGGTGCTTTTCTCCCCACCTGGAGAAATCCTTAAAAAAAAAAAAAAAAGGAAATAAATCACCATAAATGGTGTTTCCCGGTCATTCTGGAACGGGCATTCTCGTGCAGAATAGAGCTGAACGATTTGCAGACCTGCCAACCTGCACACACTTTGTGTACCAACCACGCAATTTTTGGTCAAAACGCCAGCAGTGTCAGATATATGAGATTCTGTGCCGGTTAAATTTACACGGTTCAAGGTACAAGGTCAGACTCTTTTTGAAACTTGGTTTTTAACGAATCACTCAGTAAAACGAGTTGTTGGATTTGACTCTGTGAGCGAAGTGAACGAGAGTGAAGGGTCGCCATTTATTCTTATTTTATTTTATTTTTTGCAATGATTGCAATTTATTTTGGAATTGCAAGTGCCATATAAATGGAAAGGTATATTTGCACTTAAAAGTGAAAGATGCTTTCATTTAAAGTTTGAACTGGACATTTCCATGTTAGTTATCTGTTTTGTCCTACTAAAACTCAGTGAGAGTTACAGGTTGAATTATAGTGAAACTTGGTGACAGTCCCATATTCTGTTTTATTGGAACTTAGGGACAGTTCCATGTTCTTTTATTGTTCACTAGTGAATAATTATTTGCAATCTCACTGTTGTAGTAACTTAAAATTGCAGCAGTGCTCCGTATGTGCAGCTGTCCTATCACGTGAGCGTGATCAGATCAGGCAATGTATTTTTCATTGACGTACAGCATATCTACCCAATAAGACCAGATGATACGAAAAATTGATTTCTCTGATCATGGATTTAAACTCTAAATGATCATATGACAATGTAAATATATATTTAATAGTCGCTTTATAATGAACATACAATTGATTGAAAATTGGAATTGGCAGGTCAGACTGGGGGAAAAAAATAAAAATAAAAATAATAATCAGAAATCAAAGTGGCCAAGACAACTGCAATCGGTGCATCTCTAGTTGGTAAACATGTGAGGTAACTTTACGAGATGATGCATTTCAAGGGGTATATCCTAATGAGATAAATTTGTGTATTTAGTTCGCAGTAGTAGCTCGCATATGATGTGATTAGTCTCGTTGAGAGAGGGCTATGGTGTGTATAACCGATGGAGTAATTTAGCTGAAGTAACTTGCCACAGAGACTCCCTATTACACTATTGTGGTACTCAAAATATTTTCCCAATGTTGGAAGGTCTATTTTTGGGAAAATAATCGAATTGCGATCTTTTAGACTAGGATTGCGATTTAGTATGTGATTATTATTAATTTTCCTTATTCTCTGTACTTACTAAACACAAGCAATAAATCATTCTATGCTGTCGTATGACAACACAAAAATGGAAACTGTACTTTCCTGAAGGCCAGGCCCACGTGTTATGATGAAATTAGCTGAATTGATGCATGAATTGATATGAATAACGTCTTCATTTTACTATTGAATTGTAAAAAGAAAAACCTTCAATCACAGTAGAAGGCGGGGGGCATGGGCAGGGAAAGTGTCCCCATTACGCACTGTTCCGTTCTATACGCACTTGTTTAGATCCAGGAGGAGACGTAAAATAAAAACACACTGTTCTGGTGCGCTGATCGCTGGCACGTGACCCCCGATACCGTTGGAGAGGGAGACAGGTGCACTTAATGTGCCCCGATCGCTCCCTCTCTGCAACTCCCCCTCCCGCTTGGGATGCCGCGCAAGGCGGCCGCCTATCTCGCTTTTAGGAAGAGCCGGCCCTGGACAGCCTTATTGTTTAGATTGTATGACGGAAATTTATTTTTTGAGATTTGAAAATTGCAGCCTTATTAGTTAGATTGTATGAGATAAATGTATGTTTTGAGATTTGAAAATTGCGTTCTGTTAAATTGCAAAATGATGCCCTATTGCAGAGCGCACACGCATCTGTAACCGGGGGGTGGGGGGGGGGGGGGGGCTTCCCATGGGAGCCGCTACCTCCTCCTCTGGGGAACAGAGATGTAGACCGGGGGGGCTTTCTCCGGGATAATAACACGATATGATCCTTTAAATTGTTTTAATTTTCCTATCCTTTTAAAACACCTAATCAAGCGATTTGTTTTAGCCCAGCCTCCAGGCGACACCTGGTGCTCTGACATCCGGTGTTCTGTCCCGGGCCATGTTTCCAAAGACGGCAAATTACTTCTTTTTGTCCTTCAGCTTGCAGGTTCCATCTGGTTTAAAACCAAATAATCCCATATAGAATTGCAGAGAGAGGGAGCCCACGATTTGCTCCACTCCACCGTGAATATATCGACAATCGCTGGTTATCGTGGTTGCGATAGGTAAATTTGGACATATCGCCAGAACCTTGGAAGGTTGCGATATCAGACATGAAAAGGTGGTATCGAGCCATCCCCACTAATTACACTGCCACTATTTCCACCAAATATTTTTCAAGACACTGATACTGATGACTAAATAACTCTTCCAAAAGTAGGCCTCCATCTAGTCTCGCTCTTCTTCCATCTGAGAACTCACTTTTCTTTGCTGCCCCTCCAGGCGAGGCCCCCAACGAGGAGGAGAAGGCCAAGAAGGAGGCAGGCAAGCCCCAAGTGGATGAGATTGTGCCGGTGTACCGGCGGGACTGTCACGAGGAGGTGTACGCTGGGAGCCACCAGTACCCCGGGCGCGGTGTCTACCTACTCAAGTTTGACAACTCCTACTCTCTCTGGCGCTCCAAGAGTGTCTACTACAGAGTCTACTACACCAGATAAGCCTGAGCACAGACACAGGGCGGAGCCACGGAGCGGGTCTCTGCGTTTGTCTGTACGCCTGAGGGGAGTGTTGGTAAAAGTGGCGTACGTGTGCTTGTTTATGTGGGAGAATTGGGAAGGAAACTACCAGATTAATTCTGAACTGTACCACCAGAAGGCGACAAAGACGTGTGTGTGTGTGTGTGTGTGTGTGTGTGTGTGTGTGTGTGTGTGTGTGTGTGTGTGTGTGTGTGTGTGTGTGTGTGTGTGTGTGTGTGTGTGTGTGTGTGTGTGTGTGTGTGTGTGTGTGTGTGTGTTATATATCTATGTTCCAGGATTCTGAGATGTAGGAAAGAGGGTGTGTGTTCCTGTGCTGTACTGACCACCTGTCCTCGCTGTGTTCACATAAAGACCAAACTGTAGGACTTTGTTCTTCATGTTCTGTTTTAGGACTTTTCACCCCCAGCTCCTGTGCGGCACCATTTAATGCCCCCACCCCCTACCTTCCCATGTGGCCTCACAGCTGCCGCTCTCACAAATTACACTTTTATTAAACTGGAGCTGAAACCCGGCCAGACCCACACTAAGGTTCATATCGGTTGACAATGGCTGCCCGACCTGCAAGAGGGTGATCTCATTTTGGAAATCAACAAGTACACGTGCACTATGGAACACTATGCCTTTGCTGCCGGGAGGGACAGCCCCTCTTTGGCCATTGTGGGGTTTCTCTCATAGCCACACACACACGTCAGCTGCACTATCTATCCGTCAGATCTTTAGTTCCACCATCTCTTCCTGTGCTCCTATGCAGATCTGAAGGATTTTTCTTGACATCGGGGGCAGTGTTCTTCACAGCTGCTGCTTGGGCAGAAATGCTTTCCTGTCCACTGAGCACAGTCTGTTCAGACCACCGTAGGTTTAGTACCACGATTGGGGCAGAATTGTTTTGGCTTGGCAGTTCCATACTAGCTCAGAGGAAGAACAAGAAGGCGTTTTTAAGGTTCGATCCAGGCTCCAATGTCATGTGGCGGTTGCGAAAGGGTTAATATGCAACAACGTGCGCATTGAGCCGTGTGGCCGAGAGCCTTGCAGCCGTACACAGTGAAGCAGCTCAGCATGGGCAGATAAGAAAACAGGATTGTTTCTAAAAAATAAAATAAAATGTGAAAGAAAATAAAAATAGCATTTGATAAATATTTATTATTCTCCCGTTCTGTTTTCTAATAGATATGATTTGTTTGCCTTTGTGATACTATTTGAGTTTATTTAATCCCCAAGCAGTCACCTCAGTACATCCCGGGGGAGTCAATTCCTTTAAAATTTAATTTTATTATAATTTTTTTTTTAATGCTCTTTTCTAACTGCTGAGTAATCATCGAAGGCACATCAAGGTGAAGTCATACTAATACAAAGCCTGTGCCCAAGTCCGTCTTTTGAATTGAGGGCGAAGTCTTCTTAAAAACAAATCCATGTGAATACTCCTTGTGTTGTCTCTTGAATGTTGAGTTCTGATAATTACAATTTTAATTTTGACATATAATTGACAGCGAGCGACTCACGAATCATACTGTTTTTTTTGTTTTTTTTTGGATGGGTGGGGGTCACTACTAGAACTGGACAGCACTTGGAAGCTTAAGGGCTGTAATCTAAAACGAGCAGCGTCTCCGTTATCCGTCTTCTTTAATAAACTAGACTTCTTCATGTGTCCCGGCTTGAAGTGATTAATTACTTACTTTTCTGGACCCCCACCCATCTATCTACCCCTTTAAAAGAGGGGGGGAAGAAAAAAAAAAAAAGCCTCCTTTTTTTCCCCCTCACAATTTAACATAGTTCTGTTGTTCCACCCGCCATTGCATGGGTTGCGTAACCTCGCTTCCAAAACATAGCACCTGTTACTTCATCATATCCACATAGACAAGGGTTCATGTACATTATTTCTTCAAGTTGTTAAATTATGCAACTACAGTTTTGACACGGACAAAAGTTCTACGTATCTAACCCCGAGCCAAATGAGTCTTTTTTTTTTTTTTTTTTCTTCTTTCTTTCCCTCCAGTGGCCTTGCTGAGATTGCTGGTCGCCTGGTCCCAGCAAAGGGATGGGAGGTGTAGGTCTGTTCCCTTGCCCAAATGCGGCGAGTTCCGTATCGAGATGTCGCTGTGTGTGGTAAAGCCAAGCTGCAAAAAAAAACTAAAAACCACACCTGATCCTCTGATGCCCAACGCGCTTTTGTTTTGAAGTATGTGCTCAGCAGTTTGTGTTGAGAGCAAGTGAGTGAGAGAGAGAGAGAGACGAAAAAATGTTTAAGCCTTGTATGTAAATAATTCTATAAATGGGTTTATGTGTGGGTTTTTAAAATGTGGAAAGGCGGCTTTGGGTTGGAGAATCAATGCACTGTAAAGTTCGGAGAGTGGGATATATGTACATTTTTACCCTCAAATGAAAGTCCAAAAACTCTCTGCGAGTCTAAAAGTGACGTGACCGAAAATCGCATCTTTTTGTCTTACGTTGACTTGTTCTCTTTGAGTTGGAAGATCTTTTGGGGCATATATTTAATCTTGATTAAACGTATGTTCATCTCTGCTACACGGTGGTTTGTCCTTTCACTTGTTTTTTTAATTTTTATTTGTATTTATTTTCTTTTTCCTTGTACAATTGCTTATTCACGTTAGGTCATTTGTTTCTGTCATTTGATTATTCAACTTCTACCTTGTTGCTCCTTAAACATGACCAAAAGAAAATGCGACCGAGACTTTACCCCCTGACCCGACGTTAATCTCGCTCTTCAGTTCATACTGAGGTACTTGCTACAAAGGAGGATTACAGGAGATTACACAGAAATGAAAGGGAACGGTATTTTGCGTGTTAACCTCAAACAGAATTGTTGGAATAACACAGCAGCCTTGGGTTGGGTTACTGTCTGGTGGGATACGTGTCATCCGACCACTGTTTTTCCTGTCGCACACATTTTGTGCTGAGCGGTAATTAATAAATGCGGATGTTACTCATGCTCACGCTGAGAAGTTATTTTCTGTTGTTGCTTTCTGTTTTGGTTGTTACTAAAGAGGCTAAAAAGCTTATACAGCTTAGTTAACTCTTCCTTGAGTACTTGGTAAACTAGTCTCCCAAGATCACACTCACCAGTGAGGAACTTTAAGACTTCCAATAAGGTGTGGAATGGTGAAACTATGAGTGATTTGAAAGGGAGGAGTTGCAAAGAATTGTGTAACCCGTAACATCAGCATTTTTTTTTTTGGATTGTTATTTAATTTTATTTTTTCCCCACGACTTCTGACCGGTGGTCAGGGATGTCAAAGTAGAGGCTTGGGGGCCGAAATCCCAAAATGTAATCAATCCACGCAATTTTACCTGAATGTTTTCAGAACATAAAATAGAATATAACTCGATTCTTTTTTTTGTTGTGATTACCTGTATACTTTTAACAAAATTGACTAATGTGTGGTGTTAACAAAAAAACAACACACCTTGGAGATGACCTAGGAGAAGACCACCTGACCCCTTATTTGAGACCTTATTTGATTTGGGATTTGGGACCCCCTGCCCCGCTACCGGGAGTGCTTTAACTGGGGCTTGCAGTGTTCACGTGTGGCCACCAGGGGGAATTTGTGGCGCAGTGCCAGTGCCATGAGACGCTTCGTTCCTCCCTCGAGGGGAAATTGCGGCGTTAAGAGAACCTCGCGTCAAAAATAATAGATAATAACAACGATGATAAAGGTGCGTGCGTTATCAAAAGTATTATTTTTTTTTTAAACCAAATTCAAACGATAAAAATAAGCAGCTTAGAAAAATAAACGACATCATGCCAACAATTTAAATGCAGCGATTAAATCCCACAAGATCCCTTTGAATTTGCAGTTGTGGATATGAAATCTAGCCAATATGAATATTACATTCATCATGTCCATTTTTTTCCCCCATCCAGTCTGTTTATCAAAATCCACAAAAGAAACCTCAAACACCATTAGTTTCCCCCAGAGACACAAGATGTGGTCACGCTGGCGCGTGGCGGCGGATCCGGTCCGTGTTTTGCAGGATCCCGCCCCGCGGAGCGCAGGTAGGCTCCCCCGTCCGGCCCCCCCCCGCACGCTCCCGTTCTGGCTCCGGTTCCACTTCTTACAGGTGGTTTCTAGTTGTTCTCCGGGTTTTCTAATTTTTCCCCACTTTTCCCTTCTCGCCGACTTCCAGGGTGTGCGGTGGTTTTTTTTTTTGTCCTTCTTCCCCCAAATTTGAACGGACTATGGAGGCGCAACGTCCCTGGTGAACCGCAGGAACTCTCACCCTTTGAAGGGAAAACAGAAATATGGCGGGACGTGACCGTTGTGCAGCCCAGCAAACAACACCGGCACCGGGGAAAGTGTCTCGGTTCTTTCGGAGCCTAAATTGAAGACTTTCGGTCCCGCGTGAGTGTTTTATTGTGTGTGTGTGTGTGTGTGCGCGTTCAAAAACAAACAAACAGAAAAAAATGCCGTTCCACCAGAGGAGCGTGGAGCCGCGACATGTGTGCCGGTTGTCGGGCAGGGACGGTAGGACGCCGGGGGACGATGCGGGCTACGTCGTGGCCGCCGACGGGCGCCGCTTTCGGAGAGCCGCGTTGTTCTCCTCCCTGGACGAGGTGAGCTGTCACACCATGACCAACATCATCCACCAGCTCTCCGAGCTTTCCCGGCACGCCAGCGGCATATTCCTCGGCATCGAGGCGGAGGCTGCGGCGCTGTTCCGGAGGTCCAGCGGGATCCGAGCACGGCTGGAAAGTTTGCATCAAGAGGTGAACCGGTTCGATGCCAAGAGGATCCCAATCCGTAAGTCACTGAAATACTATCCGATATGTTTAAAATCGTGTAGCGCAGTGCTTATAATTCTTTATGAATCTGTTATCAACTTTACCAGCATTTATGGAATTGTCATTATTATTGTTAGTAATAGTAAATCATATCATAATTAGAACCGTAATAAACACTTAATATTATCGATGTTTAATTACTATTAATAACAGTGATAAACAAGTTAAAATGATTGCTACTGAATTATTATTTGTAATATACTACTATCTGTTTTTCTTGTTGTGTACTTAATCCATCACGATGGGTGATCAGCTCATTCATAACATTACATTGCTAACTAACATACTAACATTGAATAAACTCGAGGGTTTCCATACGCGTAATTATTCAATATTTACTTCTACGCTTGCGCCACATTCGTATTTCGTGAGGGAGCGTGACGTCACACTGGGGCAGCTGGCTGAAAAGGGGGGGGGGGGGGGGCGTGGCGTGGCCGCCGCCGCCCTACCACGCACGGCGGCGCGCGTCTCGCCTGGGCGTCGCTCCAGCGTGGCCCTGGACGCCCGTCGGGGATGATGGGTTTCCCACAATGCACCTGGCGCCGCCAGACAAATTTGCTGCGCGAGGTTCCCGGCGCCGTCCGACGTCATCGCCGGTGCCGCGTCTTCCAATTCAGTTGTCACAAGTTCTAGGTCCCGAAAGTCGTCCAGTAGTGTCTAGTCGATGCGGAAAGGCATCGCCCGTTTATTTGATTTCTGACAGGGCCGGACTCCTCTCATCAAAAGTAGTATTTAATGATAATAATGATCAACTCTTAGCACTTCCCTTGCGTTTTGAGCTCGACTGTGATAATAAAAGTTCCGAGAATTGTCTCGTTCAGTAACCTTCCCTATTTCTACCCAATACTAACTTCTGTCCTGTGCCAAATATGTAGTATTTACCTTCATACTGGGAGGAAATTCTTGATCTATCCAAATATGCCTTCATTTTAGGCATACATTTTCTTAGAGAATTAATTGTAACTTTACCATACTTGCAGACACCCTCTATCTGTGTGTGTGTGTGTGTGTGTGTGTGTGTGTGTGTGTGTGTGTGTGTGTGTGTGTGTGTGTGTGTGTGTGTGTGTGTGTGTGTGTGTGTGTGTGTGTGTGTGTGTGTGTGTGTGTGTGTGTGTGAGTGACCTGCCGAAAGATCTAGTAAATCAATTCCATTTACTACGCCTTCACTTAGCTCACGCACGGCGGCTGCGACGGCCAGATGCCGTTTGAGATAAAGGGCTGGTCATGTCTGCTGGAATAAAGTAAATATAAATAAATAAATAAATAAATAAAATAAGTTCTTTGCCCGAGCCCCTATCTCATTGATTGGGACCAACAGAGCAACTCAACATCAGACGTCTTGCGTCCAACCTGGTTGTTTTGTGCTTCTGTGACAAATGGACGATCCCGGGTCCGTGTTTATCGCCGCCTGGCACGGCTTTGCTTATCTTGTTTGCCTCTCAAACACCTTGCAAAATAGGAAATACCACAGAATGATGACGACAAGACGAACAAGAAGGGCTTGAGTCATGGCTTTGTCGCTCCTTTCGGGTCCTTCCTCCTGTCACTGTCACAGTTTCCCTCCGTTCTCCTTTAAAAGTGACTCAGTTGCCAGAAGCGAGTGTTGGTGACATATGATGAGTATTATGCTTGAAATGCACAAACGCCCAGTAAGGTTGGGTCAGAGACAACTTGAAGGTGATATCGCAATATCGAATCCCGTTTTCTCAGTATTGACGTTTGTTTTTTACGACAATCTCAATCAATCAGTAAAACGACTATTATTCCGATCATATACCAATACATATGACAGGCCCTCACAGTCTCCAGTTGCATTGTTTGACAGTAGATCAGTTATGATCAGGGTGGCCAGGTTGTCTAAAAAAAGCTTCCTCTGTCCATCTTTCTCGACGGTGCAGATGGGGTCAGTATCTTTTGCTGATGGAGAAGAGGCATCTGTTATCTCCCTCCACTTACAACTCCTCTTCTCCTATACTGGGGTTGTGTGCAGCGAGGAGCAACGCTGCCCGTAGTTTGATTTGTTTAGCAGAGGCTTGTTTTGTTGATTGTTGCACTGGCGAAATGCTGAAGGAAAAAGCACATTCCTGGGACTTGACAGCGGGTTTTACAAGTGCACGGGTCAATGGAAGTGGAGCAACAAGGAAAGGGCCGACGCAATTGTTTTGGGGGTAATATTTGCATCGACGTCGTAAAAAACGTGTTCTCGCACTTTTCCAAAATGTTGTGTTATCGAGATGTTCATGTTGCCCATAAAAAATCTCAGCCATAGTGTAAAACTCAATGCATCGTCCAGCCATCACACACACACACACACACACACACACACACACACACACACACACTATATTTGCATCGTAATGGATCCTCCAGTATGTGCAGTGCTGCCCTTAGGGCTGGGCATGAGAGCTAGCAAACGCAAATCTCTACATAACATACTGCATTCCAGTCTCCTCGCCCACACCTAGTCTCCAGCTGCTCGCCTCCACAGTCTGTCTGACTTAGTTTGACTCACCTGCTGTCTTAAATGGACTCAACAACACCATACCCTCCTCCCAAAAAAATGGATTAAGGGTTATTTTATAACAGAGGAAATTATTAAAGAGTGTGTGTGTGTGTGTGTGTGTGTGTGTGTGTGTGTGTGTGTGTGTGTGTGTGTGTGTGTGTGTGTGTGTGTGTGTGTGTGTGTGTGTGTGTGTGTGTGTGTGTGTGTGTCCGCGTGCTTAACTACACTAGCCTTCACACACACACATACAGTACCTGGCTTTGTAGATGATAAACTGCCTTCAGTGGCACGCCCAGCTTTGCACACAGCCACATTAAACAGCGTCCTGTATTAAAAGCATTTGAGAAACTTGCATTTCAGTAGACTTAAGGGAAGTGTCTGATATTTTGTCCTTCCTATGACCCCTCCCATGGTTGATGTTTAATGAACCCACATTCCCCCAGATGTGCCGATACTGTAAAAAATGATCCAAAATCTCTAATGTGGCCTCATATTGACTTGGGAATAGGATAGTACTACAGCTATTCAAAAGGCATGCAGACGGATTGTAATGGCATTCTACTACTAATCTTGGTCGGGATCAGGACCTACACTTAGATCACGGACATGACTTGGATTTCTGATATGGGGGCACGAGAATGGCAACAGGGATGGGCCCAAAGGTTGCAGGAACAACATGGGCGAATTTGGGATGCCGTTGCCATTGTGGAATCTTGATTATCCAGGACAATTAGTAGCCCTGAAAATAGGCTTGACTATTGATAATGTCTTTATTAATTTAAAAAGGCTTTTGATAGAAAAAACTGGTAGAAAAACTGCAAATACACACTCTCGCTCATACCAACACCTTAGTATGTGTCAGTATGAGAGAGGGTTTCGAGTGTGGCGTGTTCAGCCAGCCTACATCCGGCGGTAATGGAGGTGGTGGGGGCAGGCCAAAGCAGTGTAATACTAAACATAATAACATAATAGGGGAGCGGAACTTGATGCATTGGTAGGAAGTGAGCCTGTGGTCAATCCCGAACCCTGGTTATTCTATACCTGCAGTGCTGAAGGGCCAGGGGCAGAGGTCAGAGGTTACGTATTCTCTGCATCCTCAACCTGACACTCTGGTCTGAGTTTAAACAAAGTCTAGTCTGGCCCTGTCAGCACTGCAGGCTGGTCTGACCACCATCAGATCTTCCATTAGGTCACTACTGGTGGCTGTAGTCACCGGCTTCGGACTGACCGAGGAACATTTCTCCCAAAGTTATTAATTGGCATGGGCTAATATATTACCCACAGTTTTATTCAACTTTTTAATTGAAAGCCTAAGATTCCTTTAACTATAAGTGACCAGCCCACTGTGCGCTGCCAAATATAGTACTAGTTCTAGCGGGGAGTAAGTTATTTTAATGTGGAAAGTGGGTTGAACAGTGGTGAAGGTTAATTGGAGTTAAAGAGAGCATTGGGGCCTCCCTGTCAGATGTCTGAGACACACCAGTTACATACTGCTGGGTACTGGGGAACACACACACACACACACACACACACACACACACACACACACACACACACACACACACACACACACACACACACACACACAGCATAAAAACAATCCAGGCCGGCCACACATTTGTAGCTGACCTACACTTGACCACAGTCCGTCTTGGACATACACACACACACACACCCCCCCCCAAACATGTGCGCCCCTCCCCCCTTCTGTGCCACACAGATATTTATAGAAGGGTGTCTTTGGCCATCCATCTTTCTTTTTAAGTGCAATCATGGGGTGTGTGTGTGTGTGTGTGTGTGTGTGTGTGTGTGTGTTGATGGAGAGTCCCTGTCTGCACAGAGGCCTTCAGTGTGTACACATACACAGTGCTACATGCTAATGACAGTAATAAAGATGAAAATTACTTCCCATCTGAAAGGCAAGAGGTTTGTTTTGTCGTACAACAAAGAAAGCCGCCGTGCTTGGCTGAACTAAACACTATTTATGATTTTCGGTGCCACCTGTCTTGTCCCGTCCATTAGTCTACCTCCCACTTCCACTGCTTATCCAAACTAGACCTCCTTTTCCCATCCACTACTCACTCCCTTTCGTCCTAGACCTCACCGTAAGGAGTCCAAAATACGAGGCCGGTTCCGGCCGTCTGGAGAGGCCTGGCCTGGTGCTAGAGGGAGACCCGGGTTCACTGAGATACAATGGAATATGTCTGGATGGATGGATGGATGGATGGAGAGAGAGAGGTGTGTGTTTGCAGCTGCCCTCTCTCACACTTCTGTGCAGTGGGACCTCCTGGGAGGCCGAGGCTGGGGGTTGAAAGCCTGTCTTGTTCCTCTCTTGGTGTGTGTGTTTTACGAAGAAATTCATCATTAATAGGACGGCCTTCATCTCCTCCGGGCCCTCCTCTGTGTGTGATGGTATTTGACAATATGTATGTCATGTACATATTGTGCTCTAATAAGATGTATTCTTTTGTCAAAGTTAATTTGTGATATATGTTCAATTACAATATATGTATTTCTGAGCCACGTACCAGCCCGTGAACCTTCCCTGCAGTGTATCTGGGTAGGATGGAAAACAGAAGGGATAAATGGATAAATATACTCATAAAGTCTCGACTCTGACGACTTGGCGTTCCACATTGTCCCTCTGTCTGTTTAAACTAATTAGGGGATGTTAAAGATAGATTCCCTGGCAATGCAATGAGACAGTTGATTTATTGAAAAAGTGTGTGTGTGTGTGTGTGTGTGTGTGTGTGTGTGTGTGTGTGTGTGTGTGTGTGTGTGTGTGTGTGTGTGTGTGTGTGTGTGTGTGTGTGTGTGTGTGTGTGTGTGTGTGTGTGTGTGTGGAAGGCAGCAGTGTTAAGCTGTGTGAGCTTCGAGATTAAGAGTAGAGTCAAGTCCAGTGGTTGATCAGCACACAGGGCAATTCATGCAAAATAAGTTAAGCTATATAACAGTTGTTGCGCATGCCTGATAAGTACGTTTATAAGTATGTTTTTATAAATGGATATCTATTTCACATGTATGTGTGCGTGTATTCATCTCTGAGTGCAAGATTCCTACATTAATACTATTCCTGCTCATCCGCAAACATCCACACAACGATGTAGTCACAATGCAGTTGGAAAGTTCATGCCCTGGTCACAGTCCAGATTTGAAACCACTATTGTCCTTAAGCAACCATATCACGAAACGGCCAGATGTCCAAATCCAATGGTGTTTCCTTTGGAGAAATAAACAGAGGAGAAGCTGCAATACAAATAAGTCTGAAGTAGTCCCGCAGCCCTGTTAAAGGATTTATACTTTAACCAGGCAAACAAAAAACAATTTGGGTTTCCCGAGAGATGCAGAAAGCAGTGCTATGTTGATGATATTGTTTCGATCAATACAGGTTTTTTCTGTGTGTGTGTGTGTGTGTGTGTGTGTCTGTGTGTGTGTGTGTCTGTGTGTGTGTGTGTGTGTGTGTGTGTGTGTGTGTGTGTGTGTGTGTGTGTGTGTGTGTGTGTGTGTGTGTGTGTGTGTGTGTGTGTGTGTGTGTGTGTGTGACATGCTCCCAAAAGATCCATCCTGCTGTCGGGCAGTCCCAAACATGGCCTTTAAGTTGAGGAGTACTTGTCATAACAATAACTTGTGGTCAACAATTTAATAGTCTTATGTTCCTTTAACGCCACTGTCATAGTGTAATAATACACATCCACCTTAAGAGGAAAAACCATGAATATTGGGACACACACATTCGGCTCAAAATTCCCACAAAATGTGGACGGAAACATACGATCGGAGAATCTTAACGTTCCCTTTTCAGCCCCTCCCCCCTTTCGGCAGTCTCTTCCTCTTCTGTCTTCCTGTCCTCTCATATGGCTCGCAGACCTCTCCCTCCCTCTCTTCCTCACCCCCACTCCCCCTTGCTTCTGCCCATCCGCAAGTCTTTGATGTCAACCCTCGCACAACCGTTCTGTCCACAACAAAGACCAAAGGCCTCTCTTTCTCCCCTTCATCGCACTCCCTCTCTCGCTCTCTCTCTCTTACTGTCTTACCCCCCCCCCCCCCCCCCCCCATCTCTCAGGTGTATTTGATGTTCCCCGGGACGTTGCCAGGTGCAGAGTGTTTTTTTTTTTTTCTCCCGGAAGGAGCGTGATGTACCGAGTCTTTCCCTGAAGAAGTCCTGTTGGCGCTAAACCCTCGTCGTTGCACAGTCTCTAAACCTTGTGGGTCTCGTTAAGAACCGCTTTCACACCGCGGTAAAGGAACTAGATGAGGACCCGTTGAGACGTGGAATGGACCGTCGCAGTCCCTAAAAGACCACGTGGTTGCATCTGGCCACAATGGCCATCAAGTGGAGGTGGCTGTATTTCAAGTTCTCGTTTCCATTTTCTTCTATAAAACTAAGTAGCGAGTAGTAGGAGAAAGGAAGTGAT
This sequence comes from Zeus faber, assembly GCF_960531495.2. NCBI lineage: Eukaryota > Metazoa > Chordata > Actinopteri > Zeiformes > Zeidae > Zeus > Zeus faber. The sequence continues at coordinate 14,396,182 of NC_137189.1, forward strand.
GAATCAGCTCGTCGGTGCTACGAACTCTCCGGTACCAATGCTTCCTGTTTCCCCTAAAAAGTACCGCCTGGCTCGCGGGGACTTTTTGGGACCAGGAGCGAACCAATAGGAACCGATTTCTGAACCTAGGTCCCAGGATGGTCCCTGCGGTGGAAAAGGGGCTAATGTAACTTCACCAGTTAAACATCAGAGGCAGATTCCGCTTTCACCAAATTTTAGTTGCTGCATTTTATCGCTTACATCCAGTTGAAGTTTTGACTCTCAAGATTTCTCCGTCTACTGGGAAAATTCTCCTCATGATCACCCATTCATTTCTAACATTGTATTTCCGTCACAGTCATGTAGACGTTATCTTTTTCTATGCTTATGCTGACGTCATTATTTACAAACGTCCTACAATTGCATGTTTAATTGCCTGTGTTTCATGCCCCCCCCCCCCCCCCCCCCCCCGTGTTGCTTGTGTGCCCTGTGTCTTCGTATGGACGCCTGTGAGCCTGTGTTTCCCATCCCTGTGTGTTCACCACCTCCTGGCACCAGTCATCCGCTTGTTTTTGTTTTTTTTATGGCGTCGTAAACACCTTGCTTCCGCCCCTTCTCCTCTCTGTCTCCCCCCGCGTAGGTTGGAGTGTATTTTTCCACACATCCAGCCTCGCCGTCATGATAAGGGCCTATTCTGTCCTGACCATAAGTGTTGAGTGATGGGGCAGCTGAAGTCCCCCTCTCTTCCATTCATCTGTCGTTCATCGAAAAATGAAATGAAAAACTCTGGTGGGTTTAGCGTCATAACTGGTTAAATATACAGGAGATTTATGTCGTACGGGAGGCTGTTGATGATTTGTGACTCTCCACAAGCCAGAAAGTGTTTTGCTGGTGTTTAACGCTCAGCTGGTAATGGCATTACAGAGGATGGGCTCTTCATTACTGACCACACACAATCGTGTGTGTGTGTGTGTGTGTGTGTGTGTGTGTGTGTGTGTGTGTGTGTGTGTGTGTGTGTGTGTGTGTGTGTGTGTGTGTGTGTGTGTGTGTGTGTGTGGCTCCTTCTTCATGTGCTTTCAAATGACTTACTCAGAGGTGTGTGAAGTACTGTGTTTACTCTGATTGGTGCATTGCTTCTGTGTGCGTATGGAACAAAGCTGAGGAGCTAATGATAACATTAGCTACTTAGCGAGAGCAAACATACTAAAACAAACTGCTGTGGCCATACCTTAGGTGCCCTGATTGATGAACTAAAGCCTGTCATATAAACGCACACACACACCCTAACCACAATGAAAGACACACACGGGCTTCCAGACAAACATAGAGGCCGACATACACTACTCACAAAAAGTTAGGGATATTTGGCTTTCGGGTGAAATTTATGGAAAATGTAAAAAGTTCACGCTACAGTGATATTATATCCCGAAAGTAGGGCATTTAAGTAGAAGCATGCAATGGTGATTTCCTCATCTCAAACAATTTATTGAAACAAAAGCCAACAACAGTGGTGGGTTTACCACAACGAAAAATGTCAATGTCTCAATAAATTCTCATGTGCCCTTGAGCATCAATTACAGCTTGACAACAACGTCTCATGCTGTTCACAAGTCGACTTATTGTCTGCTGAGGCATGGAGGCAGGCCACTCCATTTGAGGTGCCCCAGTCTCCAGCAGCCGTTCCCTAATGATGCCACCTCGATGAGCTGGAGCATTGTCGTCCATGAAGATGAAATGAAGCCTGTGTTGTTCATGCAGGGGCACGATGACTGGATTAATGATGTTATTCAGGTAGTATGGGCTTGTCACTGTACCATTCACAAAGTGTAGGGCAGTTCTGTATGGACTAGACACACCTGCCCACACTGTAACACCACCACCACCAAAGGCTCGTCTGGTGACAACAGTGGCTGATGCATAGCCCTCTCTTTGACATGTCCAACATCGTTGGCGGCCATCATTTGTGCTCAATGTGAATCGACTTTCATCAGAGAACAGCACTGAGGCCACTGGTCCCTCGTCCAGCCTCAATGCTCCCTGGCCCATGCAAGACGATGACGCCTGTGCCTGGTGGTGTGGTCAGGTTTCCTTGCAGGTCATCTAGCACGCAGACCACGCTGATGTAAATGGTTTTGAATGGTCTGACGTGACACTTGGAGGCCTCTCACCTCCCTTAAATGTGCCTGGAGTTGAGTGGCATTCATCATCCGCTTCCGCAGGGCACTGTTCACAATGAAGCGCTCATCGGTGTGGGATGTGGCCAAAGGACGTCCACTTCTATGCCTTTCTGTGACTCTTCCAGTCTCTGTATCTCTGTTGGAACCTACTGATGACACTCTGTGACACTTTAAGCTCAGTGGCCACTTCCCTCTGAGAACATCCTGTTTGAAGCCTTGCAATGGCGAGGTACTGTTGATCAATTGTTAGGTGTCGTCTTGGTCTCATGTCAAAATGTGAACAGCATGATGAAGAGGACTGTTTAAATACCAATTCTAATTGAACCAGGAAATGTATTGGTCAATTCATGGATCAAACACCTGTTGTGAATTTTGCCGTTCAGCTCCTTGTTAGAGAACAGCAAGTTGTGCAAAAAGTACTGAAACATTGAACAGTTGGACATTTAGAGAAAACAATTTAGAGAAGGTCAAATTAAGTTCACCTGTAAAGGTTATAGTACATTTTAGGTTTATCCTGAAATTTCACCCGAAAGCCGAATATCCCTAACTTTTTGTGAGTAGTGTATCATGATGCGTCGCAGCTGTAGCAGGTGGGAGCTCATCTTATGGAAACATAAAGACTCAAGGCCTGGGAACGCGCTGTACAAAGACGCATACTGTATGCCCGGTGACTTCCATGACCGCCTCAGGAAAAATAAACCGGGACTTTCATCTGTCACTCCTGCTATTCCCTTTTCCTCTTATAGCACACACACACACACAAGCAGAATGAGTGGTACATTCCAACCAGACACTAATGTGTGGAAATCCAACTGGCCTCCCGTCCCACTGGGCAGCCAGTCAAATAGGAAATGCCATTCTATAGTGTTTAAAAAGTATGGCCCACCGTAGGCCCGCCTAACTCTAAGCCTCCTACATCTGAGGTGTGGTCGCAGTGTTTAAAATGAGCACTGTTGGAACTCAGTATGGAAATGCATTAGTGCTGATTGAATTAGCAAATTAGCTGAATAATGCCAATAGGTCAGAGCAAGCGAGCTACCCCCAGACCAGACATGGCAGTCGAGGCTCATTTATTATCTTCCACAGCACAAAGCCTCTACAGTCCTATATGTTTTGCTTCTGTAGTACTTCTTTGACATACATCTTTACAGGAATTAGTTTGACCTGTTTTCTGTCAAAATAGTTTTGACATTTAAGACGTGAATGCATAAGAAAATTGAGGTCCCGTTTAGTGCTATCTCGCTGGAGTTTTGAGTGTGAGAATGATGCTCTATTTTGAGTTATTAGGTCGTATGTATCGACTACCAACAACGTTCCTGGAGGTGGTGGTGGTGGTGTTGATGGTGGTATTAGGTAACCTTTGTAGAGGTCACCTGATAATAATCATGGCCCAAGGCTAAAGGTAAGCTGAATGATCCTAACCAAAATGGGGAATTACCAATACTGAATCACTTGTTCTCCCCCATTGAGCGCAAGCTTATTTTCCTCCTGGGATCACGAGGAAAGCATCAGCATTCCCTCCTTCAGGGTTTCAACTGAATTGAATGGATGCTGTCGAGTATCCAAATCCCATTCCTTACAAGTAGATGATCTTCTCAGCGTCCGTTGGCCAAAAATGGAACATAAGGATGTATGGTATTACTGAATGTGTCCTCGTAGATTTTTAGTAAATAGAGATTTTAGAAGTTGAGGCAATTTCCTTTTTGTTTAAAGGTACTTTGGGGAAAAAAAGTGGATTTATTTAGTTAGTATTTGACCTTAACTCAGTACAACAGTAAATCCCTGTAAGCCCAGTTGTTGTAAAAATAAAACATTCACCTTTAACTCTCCTACAGAACTCTGTCTATTGTTATTAAAAGACTAAATTTACATTTTCAATGGGTCCTATTGTTTATCCTAGCAATCCTATTGGATAGTAGGGCTGCGGGAACAAAATTTGAATATTAAAGGAATAACACTATTCAAATGCTGAACTTGCCATTCCATTGTGTTTTTATTTTATAAATACTGTAAATAAGTTATTATAAATATTTTGGCCAGCATTAGCGAATCAAATCACATGTGATGAGCAATAAAGTTCCATATAAGTTCATCCAGTTTGTTGCACAGTGAACGCACATTATAGAGAAATATTTCTGGTAATGGTGTTCACGTCGGAGCAGACACACGTTTCCCTCTCCTCCGGTGTTTCCCTGTGTGTACAAGGGAGAGTGCGTCTTTGACCAGAATATCCAGTTATTTCACAGATGTGGCAGTTAAAGTGGGAAAGAAACCCAACAGTCACCCACAAAATGTCCCATGGATTTTTTCAGGAGCGATCTGCAATCTGCTCCACAGCGGAGCAGCAGCAGGAAACAGAGTAATTAAAAGATCTAGAATTTTTATTTACCTTAGAGAAAGATCGCTCTGATCGAATGTGCAGAACCATGTGTTGAAGAACCGTGGACCCACACACAAACTGTGAAATAAGACAACCAAGTCGGTTTTTTGTGAGCTGTCATATTTCAGAAAACGTGGTGAAACAAGAAGAAACAAGCCGTTCGCATTTGCCTCCCCCTCCTACGTCATATGGAGACTCCTTAGAATTAGAACCGCCCCCATCTGAGTAACTCCACCTACGGCTGGATAAATACCTTTGCGAAGGTGCGATATTTTTTCCGCATATGCACCTGACCCACTAGCATTATGTCGAAACTAAGAGCTAAGCATGGGAACTGCTCTGCTGTTGGCTGCATAAACTAGCACAAAGTAATACTAACTTTTTAAAGAAAGAGGAATTAATACTAACTGCCCGTGACAAAACTGCAGACGATGGAAATATAAGCATTTAAAAAATAGTTGTGCCTTGTGGTTCTTTTGCCATTTTTGAGGTATACTGAACCTGTCAATCATCCTGTTTTTCCAGGGATTCTCCTGTGTTTTACCCTTCTCTCCCACTGTCCTCCCGTTTAAATATTGTCTGGTAAATCTCATGTATTTTTAACCTTTCTAAAAAATAAAAAGGGGGTTGCCGGTATGCTACGCCATCAGAGCGATCTCCGCTGTGTGATCTCCGCTGCGTGATCTGCTGCGCTTTTCTCCAGGCAAATAAAAACAGTGTTTTTTATTGTCCCACAACTCCATCTAACTCTTATACATGTGGCTTTGCTCACTTCAGGTTCTTATAGCATAACACACAGACACAATGGAATAGCCACAGTAACGAAAAGATGAACTGTACCCTTATTCAATAAAAGCATTGTTGGTCATCTTTCCATCACATGTAACAACTGAAGTGCTCCTTTTCTACAACAACCAGTGTACATACAAGTGGTTGTTTCAGTGGCGTCGTTTAGGCTACAATGCCACTGGGACAGCAATTCCTCAGGAGGTAGAGCGTGTGTCAAGTGTCCTTGAGCAAAACACTGAACCCCTAACTGCTACCGATGAGCTGATTGGTGACTTGCATGTCTAATGCCTCCATCATTAGAGCCATTAGAGTATGAATGATATTCATCGTTTGTAAATCCTCTCGTGTTCCCTGACTAGAAAGAGCGCTATGTCAAAATGCAGTCTATTTACAGCTAGAGCTGATAACATGTTATACAACACATTTTTAAAATGTACATACAGTTATGACATGGACAGTGGAGACCATTGCAATCTCTATCCATTCAGAATGGTTTCTGCCTGTTCTCTGTGTACTTTATGCACGGACAAGCCAGGGAGTTTGTGGATTGTAGAACCATATGTTGAGGTAGAAGGTCAGTTGAGTACAACATGTGGGTGAAGTCATCACTTGGTGGTGGTTCATGACAGTAATCCTGACTGTATTTCATATGACAAGGGAGGAAACCGCAGAAAGTGCCTGGTGATGTGGCTTCAGAGGAGAAGAGGGTGGTGAAGGTGATGTGACTCAGTGGAGAATAGGGAAGCAAAGGTGTGATATGACTGAGAAGGTAGTGGAGGCGGTCTGTGTGTGGGGGCGGTGTATATGGTGTGTATTTATGACAAATATCTGTCAAAAATCAGAATGTCCAAGTGCCAATAATCAATTCCAAACAGATGGGAAAGATTAAATGTGAATTATTGATGGAGGGAGATTCAGAATTTAGAGTTTCTCATAACCTTAGGTGCACAACCTGGCTTGGTTTGTTTCTTTGTTGCAGTGTCTAGAATCGGCATATCAGCCAAGTTGTTCACGATTTACAAGGTGTCCTCCCCTACCTGCTGTGTGTGTTTTCAACCGATAAAAGATATCCTGAAAATCTGTATTAGGTCTGTTTGAGACATTGACTTCTCAGTAACTTGTTGTCTTGCTTGGACCATCACTGAAATCTACTGTTATCTCTGGACCAGAGCTTGCTGACTCCAATGTCTCCATGCTGCATAGACCTGTTATTTTACCTGTCTCCCTTTCTCCCATCTGTCTATCCCCGTCTGAGGTTGATGCAGTACATAAGCCATCAACTATTGTCATGAAAAAGAAAGTAGCAAAATATTTGTTATGAAGATTAATTGTGCTTTCAAATGCACAAGCAAAAAAAGAACCATTTACTCTCTCTGTAATCTCTCTCCCTATCTCTCAATCTGTTTCTCTTTAAGCGTGTATTTAGTTTGGAGCCCTTCATCTGCAGCTGGGTTCTCCGAAGAAGGGAGACGAATATCTCACACATTTGTTCCCACTCTCGTGCACAAGCACATATACACAATTTGATGAAGTTGTTTATTTACAGAGCTATAATTGGTCTATTAATTAATTAGACAAAATGGGCCGGTCATTAAGTGACTCCCTTCACTCCCTTCAGGCAGAAAGTGGCCTCGTCGTTCATCTCACTCTGTCTCTCCCAAGAACACTGGATGGTGTGTGTGTGTGTGTGTGTGTGTGTGTGTGTGTGTGTGTGTGTGTGTGTGTGTGTGTGTGTGTGTGTGTGTGTGTGTGTGTGTGTGTGTGTGTGTGTGTGTGTGTGTGTGTGTGTGTGTGTGTGTTCCTCTGGAAGTGTGTGAGAGCAGTTCTACTTTTCAGAAATGACATACACTCTACAGGAATCCCTTGTGTCTCTTCAATCTTTTTATGTAGGGACAAGTTTTCTGTTCCTTCCTTTCTTCTCTCATCCACAGAGACTTGTGTGCTGGTCTGTGTTTGTATCTGTATGTGGTTAAGATGGTGTGTCTGCTTCAGCATGCCTTTTTTCAGCATGCCTGTTTTGACATTTTAACTCAAGCCATGTCTCTTTTGTATTAGATCTCCCTTTTCACTGCCAATACAGAGTCTTATCTTTCCCACCGCACCAAAAACCTGGGAACACCCCACCATAAAATTCCACATTTGTCGCCAGTGGGAAAGGAAAAACTTGGGTCTCAGTCCTGGGTCAAATGAGCCGGCAATAGACACAGGTGTTAATCGGCTCCACCTCCGTCCGGCTCTGATGTGAACAGGACACCCGCGTCGACCCACTCATTTTGGCCCCTTTACCTGTGACGCATGCTGAAGTTCTGGATGCTGGAGCATAAATAGACAGGAATATCTGTGTATCATTCCATCATTTCATATCCCATTTAGAATCCAAAATCAGAAGTTATTGACCTTTTTCCGCACAGAGGACCGTGAAATGTTGTGAGTGTGGGGATCGCATCATAGGGAGCACAGTGGAGAACCCCCACTCTCCCCGCCGGAATCCGATGGATTCCAGCAGCACCCAAGCCGGTCCCTGCACTTGCGCTCCAGCAGCACGTAGCAGACGTGGAGCATACGTAGTGCCGTAAAGCATAACACACTTTTCCCGAGATTCCATACCTGAACACAGACGTTACATAGTGCAAGAACAGGCATTGGGCAGGGGGGTGGGAATGAAAGAGGTGCCATTCTCCATAGAATTTCTTGTAGAGAAAATAGGATCTTAAATCCAGCTACATTCAGAACAATATGTGACTCATAACCATTTATCCATCCGTGATTATCATCTGTGAAGCCACCTTTGAAACTCAACGCATGGGTGCTGTGCGGTGGCCAGTTATGTCAGACCGTTTTGATGGCGGTAATGTTCTGAATCGAGTATAATATGTAGAATATGTATGAATCTTAAGCCCAGCAGACATGTTGTAAATACAAAACCTCCCCAAGATACTTTAAACCTCTGTCACGGTCCAAACAACCCAAGGCAGTAGGTACATTAAGCCGCAATGTCAACAAAACCAGTCGATCTTGTTATGGCAACATAGAGCACATTATGTGATGGTATCAAAAGAGAGCATGACCTGTTTTCTCAGGTCATCCTCTCAAATGTAAGGGGTGAGTTCAAAACACGTGGAATTGCCTTCATCCACCAACTCAACAATCTGAGTGACTGGGTGACCCTTTGCCCCAACCAGAGGGCAGAAGGAGAATTTGCCCTATAAAGAAACCAGAAGAACAGAATAACCCCGCGTCCCTCTCCCATCACCTTTATAATCTCTTCTTATCCTCTTTCTGATTGTGAACTCTTATATTTCTCTGTCTCAATATTGTCCCTGATATGAGAAGACCTTTAAAAATCCCTCTGTCTCCTACACTGGTGTTCTGTCCACATAGCTTTCCTACCTTTCCTTCACTCCTGTCGCCTCCTCCCCTCCTTTCTCTCCCTCTCCCTCAAGGCAGTGAAGAAGAGTTTAGAAAACAGTGGCAAATCCAAACCACCTGTTCTGTGTGTTAAGTAGTTCTGAGTGGTACCATGTGGAACATACAGAGAATGGGTGCACGCACACACATACACACACGCACACGGCCGTGTGCCGTGTATGTGTGTGGAGGTGCTGGTCGTGATGTGGTGTAATAAATGTGAAGGAGCAAAAAAGATCAGCTTTAACCGCAGAATGACACAGGGTACACACACATAAACAAGCCTAGATATATAATTGATAACATATTTACCACACGCCGCATTACCTACCCGGTCTTCACCTCATGCAAATTCTCAAGCATGCATGCACAATTTACATGCACCACAATCTTCAGATGCACGCTCCTGCAAATAGACCTGGTCCATTGACAAGACAGGACCACTGAGCCATATAGAGAGTAGCCACAGCCGATACAAAACCTTCTACGTGAGTTGAAGCCAGTTACGGTTCTAAAAGGTGTTCTCGCAGTGGCATTTTGCTGCATTTTGGGATATATTTACACTATATATAACTCATAAAGAAACAGATTTTTCCACCAAAACCCATGGGTGTTTAATGTGGGGATTTTATGAAAAAAAATAATTGTATGATCTACGATAATTATAATCATTGTTTCCTTCCCATGGTTAATAACTTTGGACGCTATAACAACATAAACATTTAATTAAATTTGTAGTAGTAAATAATAGTTATGAGGTTGATATGATGGGGAAATATAGGGAATTATACCAATTCAAAAGTTTGTGTATTTGTCAACCGCATAACAGATTGTGATCACAATACTTTGAAAAATTATAGGGACTGTTTGTCATAACCGTGAATGCGCAAGCGAACAAATTGAATGGGGATGTTAACTTCTAGTTTAATGTCACATACTTATATGTAAAAATGTATGGATCTCATCTCATCTGTTTTTCTGTAATCCCACTCAATTGTCAGATGTCGGCGTGTTCTTCTGTATGAGCAGCTGGTTGTGTGTGTGTGTGTGTGTGTGTGTGTGTGTGTGTGTGTGTGTGTGTGTGTGTGTGTGTGTGTGTGTGTGTGTGTGTGTGTGTGTGTGTGTGTGTGTGTGTGTGTGTGTGTGTGTGTGTGTGCGCACTTGCCAAAGCAAACCAGCGAGTGCTTCCAGAGTTACATTAAGTGGAGATTTCATTGTCAGTGATGGGGATTATGGGGAATATGATTTCATAGAGCTATAGAAGGGCCAGATCTCCTTAAGCCTTTGTGTAGCCTGCACACCCACCCCTGTCTTTATTCAGCCACTGTACCAATGGGCGAAACCATCACCAAAAATATTGTTTACGATGGCAAACAACCTGTGTGTGTGTGTGTGTGTGTGTGTGTGTGTGTGTGTGTGTGTGTGTGTGTGTGTGTGTGTGTGTGTGTGTGTGTGTGTGTGTGTGTGTGTGTGTGTGTGTGTGTGTGTGTGTGTGTGTGTGTGTGTGTGCCTGCTGATACCTTTGATGAGCTGCCCCGGCTTGTGGTGGCTGTTGTTTTATTATTTGGGTGGGTGTGGAGGTAGAGCGGTAATTGCATGTTGGGACAAGGCAAAAAAAATTTGTTTGAACGTTGACATTTTATCTTGTTTGTAGATTGTTGACATAAGTCATTTCGGGCTTTTAAACGGAGTTAGTGGTCTAACTTGACCCAAATGAAGCTCGCTTTCACAGCAGAACAGCGTGCCGAGTGCCACGGTTTGGCTATCCTGCTGCCGCTTGCTGCGTTGTTTGTCCCTGTCCCAGACATTGAGTTCTGTGCTCTTGTGTTGGTTCGTACGGGGTCAGACTATAAATACAAACCCGTGGTTTTGGGCCTTTTGAAAACATCCTTTACCCACCAACAACCGACTGCGTACATGCACCGTTCTCTGTTTTTGCTCCGTTTATCAGCTCGTCACTTCCCTTTGCATTCACACAATTGTTGTGTACTGTCTGCAGCAGCTCAACCAAGGCTGGCGTCGCTCGGCTGCATCTCGAGGGAAACGGCAGATAAGTGACTCATAGATAGACAAAGTACCGCTGCTTTTTATTTTAGCTTCAATGAGATCTGTGAGCGGCTGAGATGGATGTTTTGAGAGGGTTTCAACAGAGGAGGGTGTATCAGACTTTACGCAGACCTCTGATATATAAATACTCTGTAGTTCTTACAAGTATTAATTGAGTAAGGCCATTCTTTAATTAAGTTGTCAAAAAACTGGATGATTAATTTATGACGCAAATTGTCGACATTAAGCCATATTGTCATTAGTAAGTCATTAAGAATTTCACTTTATTGTTGTTTATCTATTCCCAACTAAGATGGTCTGATGGTTTGATCGTCGTTCTTCTCCGTCCTTCATTTTTTTAATGCATAAAACGGTTGTGTAATTGTATACTGAAAACTCTATTAATTTGAGTTGCTCTGGTACTACTCAGTACTCACCTAAGCAATGTTGACTCTGGCTCGATGTTGTGCCAGTGACCGCACCGTTGAGCTGAAACTGGCACCGGTCCCAGCTTTATGAAAGGCAAACCGATCCCTTTGTGTTCTGATGCTAGAATATCAGGTAGCCATTGTAATGCTGTCAGTGCCGTCACCAGACCAAAGGGGTTGGAGGGCATCTTTCACCTCTGCCTGCCTCGCTGAATGAGGCTGTTAATTGGAGATCCGGTTCCCACCTCCGAGGCCAAAGTGTTTTGTCTGCATTAGGGGGTTTTTCTGCACGTCAACGTTCACAGTTTCCACTGCCGTTTTATGAGGGGTTTGTTTTCTTTTTTTGTCCTGCTTTGGTTTCAGGTATGTCTCCAATGTGACAATGGTGATGGAAGTCTGTTTCTTTTGGGCTTGTCACATTAAAAGTATACATTTTAAACGAACGAAAGCCAAATTACAATGTTAATTCAAAAGATTTCAGCTTTAGAAACTGATCTCAGGCCGATGCTAAATGAACGCAGAAGAAACTGCCATTTGTCCTCTTCTGTACCGCTTAATGTGTATCAAGTGCAAACATTAAAAACCCCCTCATCCTATCCTTTCAACTTCCATTTGACCGTATTAAACTCCTCCCACCTTTCTACTCCTTCCTCTTCTTACCACTTCAAACGCACCCCTAAACCCATCCTCAATCGCTCTCTCAGCCACACACCCTCACACAAATGCACCAAATACATCCACCCCCACACACACACACACACACACACACACACACAAAAGCACATGAATGCTACCGCCAGAACCAAGCACCCACTCACTGGGGTTCAGTTGAGTTGAATTCCCCCTGGTGGCTTGGGCCCCTAACCGTCAGGGCCTCACCCCCATCCATTATTCAGAGACCCCCGTCTCTATGAATCAATTGTATCGTCACAAATATAACGACAGTTTTGTAAACTAAAGTGGTGCAAATAACGAGATGTGACTTTAAAACTTTCTGTAGATAAAATGTTATGACAGGTCTGACGTACGTTTACATTACTTAACAGATACTTTTATGCAAAGTGCCTTATAAGTACACTGATAAAATGTAATCATTAGATCATATGCTCACATTTGTAAAATGTATTTTTTTTTATGGGTCCTCAACTTGATATGGCAAGTTTTAAGTTGAGAAAACCCAAAGCAAACTGAAGTATAATATATTTTAATTGATCCAATGACTCCAATCCCGAGATTTCTTTCAGTGTATCAGTGTTTTTAATGTGATTCTTAAATATGGGACTTTAAGTACATGTATTGCGAAAAATCATATTATTGTTGATAGTTAACCCCCCTGCCCCCCGCCCACACCCACCCTTCACCTCCCTGATCCCAGTGGACTTAAGCAGAGAAGAAAGGCCTGGTCTGGTCCAGGGACTTGAGGTGGAGGTGGTGGTGCCAGGGGTGTCGAGACAGGTTAACAAGCCCACGAGGAGGCTCTCTGTCCTTGGGGGAGCGGCGGTCCTCTGGGCCCCTGACACACACCCCTGGTGGAACTGGAAGTCTTTGTTGAGGAAAGGGCGGCTCTGCTGATTGGCTAGGATTCAAATGTCAGACTACCCCCACTTCGAACCCCCCCTCTCCCCCTTAGGGCGGCATGTAGCAGAGAAATCCATCCATCTTTCTCTTTCATCACTCAGTCTTTTATGAATGCTGGTTAGTTTTCATGCTGCATCCGGTCATCCCTGTCTCCTTTTTCTCTCTCCCTCTGTCTCTCCCTCTGTCTCTCCTCTCCGTGATAAACAAAGTGGAAACAAAAGGACACACACTTTGTGGACGTGTTAACTGAGTGATGGTTGTGTGTGTGTGTGTGTGTGTGTGTGTGTGTGTGTGTGTGTGTGTGTGTGTGTGTGTGTGTGTGTGTGTGTGTGTGTGTGTGTGTGTGTGTGTGTGTGTGTGTGTGTGTGTGTGTGTGTGTGTCACTGCACTACATCCCATCCACGGTCAAACTTCTGTACACACACACATGCCTGGAGCCGCCGCCCTCCTCCTCTGTCTGGGGGAGACACCCTCACTCCCACACACAGCTGTGGAGGAAAACTGTTGGATGTATCTCTCTCTCCTGCACGCCTTCCTATTTCTAGCATTCTCTTTCTCATTAGCCATATCTACTTTTTGTCTGTCTTCCACATTTTCTGAACTTCTACCGCTGTTTCTGCTCCTCTCCTCACTCGCCTGATTCATTCTGTGGTATTCAGCTCCCTCCTTCGCTCGCTCGCTCGCTCCCTCTCTCCTTCATACTTCATTCAAACTCCCTCCCTCCATCCCTCCCTCCCCTCCTCTTTCTGTCTTTCCCTCTCATTCGTCTTCTCTCCGTCCGTTGTTGGGATTCTCTAGTGGGGCCAAGCCCGTCAAGTCACCGGGACCGACACAACACAGAGGCTGAGAGAAAGGAAGGGCTAATTCCTTATGGGGGACCAGAACCACACACACATACAGGCATTCACAAATTCTTGGCCAGTCTAGAACCCTCGCAGTGAGTCGGCCATTGTGGCCCCGGTTACACCTCAGTGACTCTGTGGAGTGAAAAGAATGAGAGAAATAAAGATGTGATGGAAGTTGGGGAGCTGTAAAAAGAAGAAACATTTTTTTTTTTTAATTGAAAGGTATTTCAGGATTGTGTTTTGCAGAGCAAGTTGGTCGTCCATCCTAAATACTGTGTCTAAGGATGAAGTGAAGGATTAATTGAATGCTGTCTTGGATGTATGTGGGAAAGTGTGTGTGTGTGTGTGTGTGTGTGTGTGTGTGTGTGTGTGTGTGTGTGTGTGTGTGTGTGTGTGCGTGTGCGTGCGTGCGTGTGTGTGCGTGCGCGATAGAGAGGAAGAGAGTGTTAGAAAGTGAGGACGGCTGGCCCCGCTTCAGCGAAACAGCTGGCTGTTAAGCAGCTTACTCCACACATGCACACACGCATACTCAGACCATATGGGTACCCACCCCAGTAGGCCTTTCATGTGGTTGTGGGCTAGGGAGTGGGAGGGGGGAGGAGGGAGGGGGGTCCTGCTTTCAGTAGGACTTGAGGTCCACGCCGGTTCCCTGCTCCGCCCTCCTCTCCATTCCCTGTTCTTGTCAAACCCTTGGGCGGGTTCTGGGGGTTAATGTGTCGCAACAGCGTGGTTCGTGCAGCTTCTGGTTTAACCCCAACAGGCTTGCATTCTCCTCCGTCGTTTTGGGGAGGAGGCATTTTTGGGTGTAGTTGCCTCACGTGCGATTAAACAATTCAAGGCCCCGTCCTAATGCGTTCCAAACGGCGTCCTCGCCCACTCCCTGCACCGCGCTGAATGAAAACAAAAGGACAGACAACTTACACAAGCTCATGAGCATTATAGAGCATTGTAACAGCGTTTTGATGTTTGCCGCTCAAACACAGAGCACCATTGTGTGCTGAGGTCTACACATAAATGCACTCAACCTCACACACACACACACACGCGCGCGCGCGCACACACACACACACACACACACACACACACACCACGCGCGCGCTCACAAACACATTTATAAATGCACTCAAAACATAAACACACATACACACACTTTTTATTCAGGGACTCTGGGACATTGAAGATCAAATCAGGGCAGATCTTCATATAGTCTGTCAACTATATGATTATTGAATACCTTTGTGCAAGGTTTACAGTCCCTCTCTCATATGTGATCTTACCCAACCACTAGCATATATATGGGAGCTGGTTTCACTGTTGTAATGACATCATTTCCCTCAGGCAAGTGTCTGGTTCTGTAGGCTTGTTTTTTCTCTCTCTCTCTCCCCCTCTGTATCCCATAACCCCCCTCCAGCAAAACTCACCTGTGTTTTCGATTTTATGTTCATCTGATAGGTTGATATATTGATAGATACATTCTCTTTGTTCCATTTCTCTTTCCAAAACACAGACTCTCTCCACTTCAGTCTTTCATACCAGACTGTTACTATAACAGACTGTTGAGAGTGTGGTCAGTGAGGCTCGCTGCCGTGCTGTGTTGACATTAACTGATAGTAGCTGTAGTGGGCACTGGTGAAACTATGCACACACACACACACACACACACACACACACACACACACACACACACACACACTGTTGTACTGGTATCAAAGTGAGGTTGACGTAAATGCACCTGGTAAGTGAGGACCCATGTTTCTGGTGCACTTCTTAACCAAAATAAATTGTCAATTCGGAGACCAGTTCTCACAAGTATAGAGAGACACACACACACACACACACACACACACACACACACTCATCTCAGTCTTTATCTTGGTTTGTCCTATTGTTTCTGTCTATCTGTCCTTTGGTCTGTAACTGTCTGACTCTTGGTCTTTCTCTGGTTGGGCAATTATGGGAGACAGAGGGGAGATTAAACTCCCAGCTTATCAAACGTCGTGGTTGCCTCACTCTGTGGTGCTAGACGTGTCCTTTGTGCAGCCTTGTGTGTGTCTCTGTTGTGTTGGTCGGGCGCAGTGTTACAAAGCCTTAACTGGAGCCTCCTACTGGGACTGGGAAATCATTTGGTATGATTTTCTTTCAGTGGCATTTTATCCTGATGAAATGAAGACATTGCAATATCATTGTGCAATTTTTGTTGAGGGGAGCTACTATGATCCGTCTCTTATCTCACGACATGGTTTAAATGAATTTGGTTGTAAATGGAGTTGTAAATGAAATGTAGAGCTGTAGTCTGGACATGGTACATTTTATTATCATATAATTCAATGTGACGACCTTCTGTTTGTTTCTTTAACATGAGCACAAATTGATGTTGAAAAATGCCATATGATTATTGTGATAATGAATTCTTCCAAAAATACCCAGCTGTTCTCCATTCTCATTACAAATCGACATAATCCACTACATAGGAACTTGTCAGAGACAAAACCAACTTGCCTTCCCAATTGTTCTGAGCATTTTGGGATATTACGCTCATGCTGTGAGACGAATATCACCAGATCTTCAGATACATTTGGGGTAATATGTAATGGACTAAACAGCGCAGCAATTTTTGTAAACAATCCTAAATCTTAAATGACACCCAATTCACAAAGATTGAGTGACGCTTTTGGTGTGTGTGTGTGTGTGTGTGTGTGTGTGTGTGTGTGTGTGTGTGTGTGTGTGTGTGTGTGTGTGTGTGTGTGTGTGTGTGTGTGTGTGTGTGTGTGTGTGTGTGTGTGTGTGTGTGTGTGTGTGTGTGCACGCATTGTAGGTGTATATCTTGGACTGCCTTGATCTCTTTCAGTTATTTTACAATAAAATGAGTGTGCATTTGCGTGTGCACTGTGCATGACTCTGTCTGTGTCCATCAGCTTGTGTTCTCAACTCAGCTCTGTAGACTACATTCCCTCCTCCGTGTCATTGCCTGTGCATGTCTCTCCATCTTCATATCTGCCTTTGGGCGAAAAACTGATTAATTACTTCATATATTATGTGTGTTTCCCTCTGTGCATAACACCTGCTCTGTAACTTGCAGAGCTCCGGAGATATTAAGGTTTCTCATGCAGTCAACTGTTAATTTATCATCAAATGCCCAGGACTGTGAGAAAACGGCTAGACACACACACACTTAACACTCAGTGCTGTGAATGGAGTATGAGTGCTTCTGAATGTGTGGATGAGTGTATGTGTAAATGTGAATGGGCTTATTTTTGGATTGTTTTCATATTTCAATTAAAGCTCATACCAATGCAAAATGAAGCCTGTTGAGCATTTTCCCTTGGTTCTGTGCTAGTTTGTTTTGTGTTTTATCACCCATTTATCTATACCCTTTTTTATATCTGTTTGAAACCATTTCTGTCATCAGAGGCCTAGCTTTTTCACCGCCCTGTCTAATTGGTTTGTGTTTACTTTTAACTTGAGAGCTCGCTGGGAAGACGTGGGAAATGGAAGGAAGGAGGGGACGAGAGAATGAGTGGGAGAGGAAAATAGAAGAGGAGGGAAACTGTTAGCCTGGGAGTGTGAGTGTGTGTGTGTGTGTGGGTTTGTATACAAGCATGCCTGTGTGTATGGATATGTGTGTTTTGTATGTAGAGTACATGCATGTGTACTGCCATGTTTCACAGTTGTTGTTGTTTTCACACGTAGTGGGGAATTGGCTCGCAACCTCAGAGGGACAGAGAGAGAAAGCGAGTAGAGAAATGGAGCAAGGGAGTGTGAGAAAAGAGGATAGGCTGGCGGTCGGAGCCGAAGGGAGGGCTAGAGCCCTACGCCACTATTTACCCCATCGCTGGGTCATTGGGTGAACGGATGGAAGCATTGGAAGAGAAGAGAAAAGTAATTAGGGCTTTCTTTCAGTAACGCTTAAAAATGTTAGTGAGCGATGGGGTGCTGTAGCGTGGGATTGAGGAATATAAAGATTTGGCCTGCCGTCAGTCTCCTTTGCTCCTTCTGTTATCCATCCATTCCTCTCTCGGTTCCAGTAAATCTGTCCATCTTCTATCCTTCACTCGATTCCTCTCTGTTTTCATTTTCAAAACCTCCACCGTTTTTTGATCCGGTCCGGCTGTATCATGCACTTGTTCTAATCATTAGCATTTCATCAAGAGATATCCTTTTAGTTCCTGCTTTTCCGATTTCCATGATCTGTTTCCTGTCCGTGGCCTTGGCGGCTCTCCTCTAAAGGGTCACCTCCGTCATAGACGCGGCATCCCAGCGTCCTGCGGGTGACGCTGCAGCCGCCTGCATCCTGCCACATCCCATTCCACTTCCTGATCTTGCGTCCCTGTCCTGAACCCCGCGGCCCCCACGCCAGGAAACACTCCTCAGCTGAGTCCGTCCATCTCGGCCAATTGGGTTTTCCGTGGCTTCCGGGCCGGGGTTACTGGCTGCAGGATGCGATGCATCTTTCTGCCGCTGCTTCCTGTCGGACTGGAAAGGTGGTGCAGTGAGGGGTGGGGGGTGATGGTGGTGAGGAATTGGCTTCAAGGGACAGTGACGGTGTTTTTACTGGGATTTCGTGCCTTACTCGGTCAATTATGTCACATCCACTGTTGGTAATTCACACTGTAAACAGTGTTAGAAAACGTTGATGCACTTGGGAATCAAGATTCATCCGTTCACAAAATTTGAGTGTTGATATTTAGGCACGATAAACATTTATGAAAGTTGTAGTTTGTTCAGTACTCAATTCTATTTCTGTTTCAATTTCTGAATTGATTTGAACATTGAAAACAATACTTTGGATGTTATGCAGCCATTTCCACTTCAATTAAATAACAATATAGTAACAAATTATTACAAATATTTAGTTTCTGTATAGACTGAATTTGTTCTCCCCCTCAGATGGTTTACTGAAAAATTGGTAGAAATTCAAATTTTGTATAAAATGTCAATATATTAATAGAGAATCATATAGTGAGACATGGGTTGACTTAGATTTAATTGTTATTGAATCACAACTCTTTATATCAAATTGTGAGTTCCTGCTCGATACCAAGCCCTAATAGTAATATTATTATACAGTTTGGAATGTGTTGTTGTATTATTTGTTGTGTTGTAATTTCTTATTTAATAGTGTTCAGCTTTTGATTGCAATATACTGTAGTATAGCTGTATTGCTAGAACCGCAGTGTATTGGGGTATCCATGGGTTGCGACTCATGTATCACAACACATATCATATCGTTGGACGTTATAAGGACATTTAATGACCTCCTTTCACCGACTGTAAGCTTAGGTTAACAGTTTGTGTCCAAACACACCTTCAGACCATCTTCAGCTGGTGTGTCCCAGTCTGTCAAAACATTTTTTTATGCACTTTAGATGTTTCACAAAAACATTTGTCTGAGGTGGTTATTTTATATTTTCTGCATTGGTGTGTCAATATGTCTGTAGTGTGACCACTACCCCAAACATACAGCCAGAGTCATAAAGAACTATCTTCAATGAAAAGAAGAACAAGGAGTCCTGCAACAGATGAGTGGCCCCCACAGGAACCTGATCGCAACATCATCGAGTCAGTCTGAGATTACATGAAGAGACAGAAGCAACTGAGACCTGAACCTAAATCCACAGAAAACTTCTGTTCTCCAAGATGCTTGGAACAACCTACCTGCTGAGTACCTTAAAAAACAGTGCTTAAGTGTACCTAGGAGAATTGGTGCTGTTTTAAAGGCAAAGAGTGGTCACACCAAATATTGATTTGATGAAGGTTTTCTCTGTTTACCTGACTTTTTATGTCGTTAGTTGATAAATAAAAACTATTCGGGACATTATTTTTGAAAGCATCCTCACTTAAAATCATTTTTTCACAACTGCCTAAAGCTTTTGCACAGTACTGTATTTACTTAAATGTGACAGTTTGCGTGCATCACAACATGGAAATATCTAAATTTCATGACAGTAAAGTACTTGGAACAATGTGGTGATATGGAGTGATCATCCACTTTGACCTCTCTACAGCCATGACTGCTCAGTGGCTTGACCCTCCACCCCACCGCCCACTCCCCACCCCAACCTCAAGACCCCGTTTCTAAAGAGTGAGTGTGCCTTGTGATGGTGCTCCACCCTCTTCATCATTAAAAAGGGGCCTAAGGAGCCCTTTGGAGTACGGTGTGTGTGTCGCGCCCAATCGCCCCGGCAACAGCAGCCCCGCCCCCTCTCCGGCAGATAGAAACCACGTCACCGTAGCAACCTTGCGTTTGAGGGGTCACCGGTTAGGGGGCCCCCTTGAATACCCCACTCCCCCTTCACACACACACACACACACACACACACACACACACACACACACACACCTCTAGCTCAGTGTGAAAGGCTATTTGATTGGCCGGTTTGTGTGTGTGTATGTGTGGGCTCTGCACGCGTGCAGTGAGGCGGCGCAGAGCCTTTAGGGATGTTTCGGCATCAGCAGCAGTGTTGAGGTGTGTTTGGGTGGTTAAGGGCCCAGTGGTCTACTGTGTGTAGCGGGGAAACATCTGTCTAACCCAGGGAGCAGATAGCACCATGCCTAATGAAGGGATTAGGAACTGGGGCCGGAAACACAGGCGGAACCCCTATGCAGGTGGGTGTGTTTGCGTGTGTATGTGTGTGCGCCTGTGTGTTTTGGTGTGCCTGTTACACTTGTTCATCCACCTTTGCAGTCGCAGGAGAAAAGCCAGCCGTCATGTTCAGTGTTTCTTCCGACGGGTGAACCTCATGAACAATTTGAGCGAGAATAGTAAAAAAATAAATGCAAAAGTGTTGAGATACGTCGTTTGGAAGACGAGAGGGAGAGAGAGGGAGCAGCCGCACGGGTGTGAGGTTGTTTGCTTTGTTCAGGCTGTGGGTTTGTAGTAACTGAGTAGAGAGAAGCCAAAGATCAGGTAGACGTGAAGGGACGAAACTTTCATCACAAGCAGAGAGAGCGCTGTATATTTTTCCAAGTTGTATAATACAGTTTTGGTGTCTTTTGAACGACTTGACCCATCAGCATTTTTTTCCATTTTTCCTAATTTTTAATTGTCAATGCATCGATTAGGCCCCTAGCTCTGTGAGGAAGGATTAACACTGTTATCTCATAATGCACAAAAATGTGTTCTCGATGTTTCATGTCTATATTTTTAACACTCACTCTCACTTTGGAAGGAAGAACTCACAAGGAAGAACATCCAGGGTCAGGCAATATAAAACTATTTATTATCGTGATAACCATAAGGAATTTCACACTGTCTATATACAGTATCTCACAATATCTGCCTTTATGTATATTCAACATACCATGTTAAAGAATCCAACAGAGGTTAATCATGCTAGACTACAAGGTCATGTGAAGTAAGATATTCTACCAGTAGTTGTCAGATAATGCAGCATATCTATACATTCAAGATTCTAGAGATTATTTGTCACGTACATATACATACGGTCATACATACAGTATATGCAGTGAAATGTCATAACACCCGGAGATTACGCACAATAAACTCTAAAAATACTAAACGGTGCCGAATTGATGTTTCTTATTTTCATCATAAAATATGATGAAAAAGTGATATATCACAGTATGAGAAATGTCTGAATCACTACAAACTCATACAAGAACATGTCAGGCATGGACTTGATTTGTTTGAGTGTTAGCAACCAGAATTGGAAAAGGGACGTTGCCAAACATGTTTTATGTATTATTTTTTTTTTTAAGTAATCCTATTCAGATAAGGGACTGTTCACATCTTAAATCATTATGTAAGAATCTTAACTAGACAGAAAGGAGGACACAGTCATGCCCACATGATTCAAGAGCTTAGCTTTTAATAGGAGGGCTGTATTTTAAGCTTATACGACAGAAGGGAAATTAAGTGAATTGCTTTCTTCATTTTTTGGAGGAGACACTGATTAGCTTCAAGCCGGCCTTTGGAGGTGCGTGATGGAGGCGGGGTGGAGGGGGGTCAACAGAGGAATGCCGGCTGCCTGTCTCGCTTTGTGTCATGCAAGAGTGGAAGAGTTTTTTGACCGATCGTAACAAGACAGCTCCCCCCCCATTCCTCTCCCCCTCACGCTCCCTCTCATCATCCCTACCCAAAACTGTGTACACTCACACTCTTATTCATTCCCAATTACACCACGCCGGACCCCCGCCCAGCCAAGGTGCGACTTGGCTTATTAGTGGCGTACAAAGCATTCATCAACACATCTTTTCACACTCTCCCCATTAAGAATCTTCAATTGTTACAACACACCGCACATGCATATATATATACACTCACGCTTTTTGGGGTGGTGGCCAGTGAAATGTGACCTCTGCATTTTTCCCATCCTGGCTTATCCTTCCTCTGGGGGGGGGGGGGCAGCATTCGTCGATCCGCCCAGGGACCTGGTACCCATCGCTGGTCAGACGTTGGTGATGTGTGCATGTTTTTAGTTGGGGTCCTTACTGATGGTAGGTGGAGGAAACCCCATGTGAGCACGGGGAGAACGTGCAAACTCCACACAGAAAGGCTCACCAGAGCACGGTGCCAACAGCACCCCAGGCGAGAATCGAACCAAGGACCTTCTTGCTGTGAGGCAGCAGTGCAATGCACTCCATCATCCACTGTTTTGTTGCCCTTGTTTCTTTCTTATGTTTCATTCCATTTTCCTTTATTTTTTTCTTTCTGTGACATGTCATGTCATTTGTTGCTTTACTGATACATCCTTCCTTGCTCCCTTCCTGTTTCCTTCTCTTTCCTCCTCTGGCCCGCAGTGTGGAGTGCAGAGGCTGCTTTTATAGTTCTTTGTCGAATAGCTAAGCTTGTATTCATGGTGCTGCGTCGGTGATTGTGCACGTGGACCACTGAAACGCTAATTGGAAGTGTGGAGTCTATTTAAGCATGGAATAGAAAAGGATCAGGGATATTTCACACCACGACGTGAGTGTCATTTGTTGGACTTTATGATTAGAAGATGATGTGTCGTATAAATTGATTGATTTTTTAACCTCCTCAGCCAGCCTCTCTTCCATCTGCTCCATTTTGTTTTTCCACTGTTGGTGGAAATGAACTGGAAACCGACCAATCACAGCTCTTGCGGTCTTGCGCCACCCTGGCACAACATGCCTATTTTACTTTTCTTCTATAGTTTTTTAAAATATATTTCTTGTAAATTTTTAATTTTTTTTACAGTGATAAAACATCAAATAAAAAAGAAATAATCCTGTCCCCCACATGGTATTGCATAATTTCCGGTGTGGCATTTTCGCACATTTTTTCGTGGAAAAATGTAATTTGGAGACCCGACGCACTCGTCAGGGATTCCTCCCGGTGAAAGATCTTGTAATGTGTGACCCCTGGTCGCCGATCAGTCATGTAGTGTGGAACCACAACGACTTCAAGATTCCCAATCACAAGACAGAAAGTTGTGTAGTGTGAACAGTACAGCGATCTGACGACTTTGAAAGTCGTGAAGTGTGTCCATGGCATAAGCGATTTCATTTAAAATGTGGGTCAATTTCACAAAACATTTTAAGGCTTAAAGCAGCTCTTAATTGGCTTATTTTAGGACACAATCTTAGCCCTATTAGTCCTTATTTTCCTTATTAATTCAAGATTCAAGAGGTTTATTTGTCACATACATATACATACGTTCATATATGCAGTGAAATGTCTATGCAACGCACCCGGAGAATATACGCAATAGTTACTAAACCGAACATAATAGCTAATTTAATTCCTACATAGCTAACTAACTGATTCCTAAAACGTAATGCAGTTAGTGAATATAATAATATAAATAAAATAAAATAAAAAATAAAAAAGACTCAAAAAGATAATACAGAGTGGGGGTAAAAATAGAAGTGAAGAGAATAGTGTTATGTATATGGGATAGGCTATTTGTATATACAGATAGGTGCATGTGAATAAAGTGTGTATGGAGATATACAGTACAGTATTACACAGCAATTCAGTAACACCGAACAGAACAGCAATACAGCGCAGTATGCAGTAACAGTGATACAGTATGCAGTACAGTACGCTACATACAGTACAGTAAGGCAGTGGGGCCTGTGTGAGTGTCTCAGTGCTCTTTGTTAGGACCCCTGGTGAGTTCAGCATTGACAGTCCTTATGGCTTGCAGGAAAAAAAACTCAGTCTCAGTCTCTCTGTCCTCACTGTGTGGCTGCGGAGGCGCTTGCCTGACCACAGCAGCTGGAACAGTCCATTGTTGGGGTGGTGAGGATCCTTCATGATCCTGCAGGCTCTGCTACTACACCTCCTGGTGTATAAGTCCTGCAGGGAGGGGAGGGTAGTTCCAGTGGTACGTTCGGCTGAACGCACCACCCTCTGCAGGGCCCGCCTGTCCTGAGCAGTACAGTTCCCGAACCAGGCAGTGATGTTGCCTGTCAGGATGCTCTCCACTGCTCCAGAGTAGCGGTCATGTTGAGATCTGCACTTACATGTATAGGGAGGCTCATTTAATTCTACATATATATAATGATAGTGAATATATCATTGTTACCTTGCATAGTTAACATAGGCCTGATGTCCTATTACCTGTGGCAAATGTCTATCTCTTGAATTCTCTGTGACTGCGAGGAATACGTTGACGAAGAAATGGAAACCTGCATTTATGTTGAAGTGCTTAGGTTTAAGTTCCCTCACTTCTCTCTTAGCTTGCAAAATGATCCTCGCTCCAAAATCGACTTGGATAATGTCGTTCATTGGGAAGGAAGTAAAAAGCTTTTGAATCCTGTTTGGTTTTTCGAACTTGCAGGTCAATCTAACGTCAGGTTTGTTGCTGTCTGCTCTGGTTATTTAAGGCTCCAAATCTGAAGGCTGCTTGAATGCACATCTGCTAATTCTTTTACAAGCAAGAGGCTGACAATGAGCTGACATGAGCTGAAGCCTATTTGACAAGTCAGTACTCCACGTATTAAAATAGCGACACATACGTACATTTTCCAAAAATAATTTGAATACGGCAACATGATTTGCACCTGCCGCTGTTCTAGTTTACGACATATTCACGGGCACAGCCCCCTTTCACCCACTGAGTGCATATTAATTAAGATTATAAAACATAGTGATATAATTATTTGGCTTTTACCAAAGAGACAAGATGTGGTGAGAAAGAAAAATATCCTTCCGGGCCTCGTGTGGCCCATGAAGGAGTAGTGCCCCATTAAAGTGGCAGCTATGACAGGTAGGACATTCTTAGCAGCCATAAGTAATTACCCATCATGCACCTGCATCTGACAGCAGCTCTCTGGAGTGAGCAGTTGGAACAAGAACAAGTCGGCGCCCCTACAATAACGGTTGACCGGTTACAATTGTCAACCATCTTGCACAGTCTGGTTGCCCTGTTGTCAACAATAATAAGCACCTCGCCTAATAATACCTCCCCGCTGTTTAGAAACTTGGGCCCATTAAAATGGGTTATTCCTGGCACATGGAAATGCTCTGTGAAAAATGGTGAAACAAGTGAGAATATTGAAGTATAGATTATTAAACTAACTTAACTTGCCTCTTCTCTCTTCTCCTCATGGTCCTTTCCCTGGGATGTGACCTCTCCCTGATCTCCATCTGAACCTGGCCTCCCGACATCTGTAGGTAAGTGCCTTTATTTGACGCTCCTTTTTTTTTTTTTCCTGTTGATTTACAACTAAGTGTGGATTTATTTGTGTCAAGGCAGTGCTTTAGGGAAGCCCAGATGTTATTGTAAAACTAAGTCTCCCTTCACGTTCCCTCATTTCCCTTTTCTTGCACACGTGGCCCGCTTCTTCGCTGTGGCGTTGTCCCCGTACTGTATATTTACAGTTTACGGTTCAACTCCTTGGCCGCAGACAGACTGTGTCGAATCAGGAAATCCAGTTTGTTTCC
Source organism: Zeus faber (assembly GCF_960531495.2). Classification (NCBI taxonomy): domain Eukaryota; kingdom Metazoa; phylum Chordata; class Actinopteri; order Zeiformes; family Zeidae; genus Zeus; species Zeus faber. Next base: position 14,421,684 of record NC_137189.1, read on the forward strand.
TGAATCACAGCGTGAAATGACTGTCCTAAAGTCCTTACTGGACGGTGCGGTCCAGTGGCCATGATTTACATCATTTTATATGGAGATGCCCTGTGAGAGGGTGTGTTTGCAAGAATGTTCTTGAATGAGGCTAACTATGTGTTATACGGAGGTAAATTTAGTGTGTGTGTATGTGTGCATCTGATATTGCGCCTCAGACGGTGTGAAAGGCCTACGGGGTGAGTTCCCACTGTGGGAACGGGGAGTGAAATGGCGCTCAGAGTGTGTGAGATCATTGACCTCAATGCTTCTTCAATGCTTCTACACATGGAGCCCAGAGGCGCAATCCCTGCTCCACATGTAGACACAAGCACACACACAGTCCTTCTTTCTGTCACAAATTCACTTGCCCTCAGACCTCTTCAAGAGTTTCACCCTAATACCCCTTTCCCACTGTGCCAAAAACCCGGCAATACCCGCTAACATCCGACATTTGTCGTGAGTGGGATTGATAACGCCCGGGTTTCAGTCCCGGGACAAATGACCCTGCAAGACAGGAATATCCGTGTATCATTCAATAATTTCATATTCCATTTAGAATTCAAAATCAGAATTTATTGACTTTTTTTCCCGCATGTGGGACCATGAAATGTTTTGAGTATGGGGGCCGCTCCGTGAAGCCCCACGCTCCCTGCCGCACCCCCTAATTTTCCCTAATCACACTGGAACCATGGCACGGCCCTTTTTCAGGTTGTCTGTGATGTTGAACGTAACACACCAGAAAAAAAGAGAGGCATACTCCTCTCCTGGCAATGGGAAAGGCGTGAATCGCCTATTTTTAAGGGGTTTACTCGTGCAAAAAAAAAACGGGTACACCTGCTAATTTTGATGTAAAATGGTATAAGGAACCCCGACCCGGAAGCCTTTTTCACACTGTAGTGCTGAGTTCAGGACCCTACGACACACGTCAGTCCCAGTCATACTGACTCTGTAGCTCAGTGCCTGCGGATAAAGTTTAGTGTAGTGTTACAACCAGTCCAACTAGGCTGTTCTCCTGGATCGTCTCTCTTGGATTTTTTTCACGCAGTAACACACAAAATCCAGGTCAAGGTAAAAAAAAAAAAAAAAAAAAGAAGAAAAAACACCCTTTTTTGCCCACAGGCTCATAGGTTCACTATTTTGAAGTGAGTGAGAGACAGATAAATATACTCAAGATTATCTCCAGGAGTGTGGGGGAAACTATGTAAATGTATTGCTTCCAGATGCAGAAATGATTGATAAACCATCACCATGAATCTTATGGAAAAATCTGATGTTCATTTGTCATATATTCATTGGGTTACGTTATGTTCAGTGGGGAAAGAAAAAAAGATTGAATCTAAGATTCATACCGTGTGTGTGTGTGTGTGCGCGCTTACGCATTGTAGGTGTATATCTTGGACTGCCTTGATCTCTTTCAGTTATTTTACACTAAAATGAGTGTGCGTTTGCGTGTGCACTGTGCATGACTGTCTGTGTCCATCAGCTTGTGTTCTCAACTCAGCTCTGTAGACTACATTCCCTCCTCCGTGTCATTGCCTGTGCATGTCTCTCCATCTTCATATCGGCCATTGGGCGAAAAACTGATTAATTTCTTCATATATTATGTGTGTTTCCCTCTGTGCATAACACCTGCTCTGTAACTTGCAGAGCTCCGGACTGACTTTTTACATTGGTGGCACTGGTGCGCCCAGCTTTTTCATTTAGGTGCACCAGCACATTATTAAGGTGCACCCAAAAATGTTCAGGCCAGGATTAGGCATCCCAGAACTGGGGAGACAGGTGGAACGGTTACCTCCGCTGACGATGTTAGGTCTGGGCTGGGTCTTTCAGGGCCGGGGACAGGTGTAACGGCACCGCAGCGTTTTTCTTGACAAAAAAAGGATCAATAGTTCTCTTCATTTTGAGTTAGTCTATGTTTTAAAGTACGTACAGAATGTGGGAGGAGAACAGTGTTTGTGTCTCACACAAACACAGAAATGCACGGCACATGTGCAAGATGTACATAAAATCCCGCTATGCGCTGACAAAATAATCTACAGAAAATAGGTTATATTTATAATATTTTTTCAAAGGCAAATGTCTGCAGACTCAGTTGGTGTTTGGGTACCTTTTTTTTTTTTTTTTTTTTTTTCCATCGGACCTGCTAAATTTGAGGCACTTGACAGATTTTTGATCGCACACTGGAGCCCTGACCCGAATGGACAACCACACTTGATAATGCAGGACAGATCTTCAGATACCCTCCATTGATCATCTTTTTTAGTTTTTATCCATATTTGTGAAACATTAAACCAACAAGTCAGACTGTCAGTTCCAGTTAAACACCACATTGCATTATGGACTAGTGTCCATTACAGTGACTAATACTCTAAAATGTCTGCCTGTCGAACAAATTTTCTAGCGTGTGATCGTTCTTCTAAAGTCACTCAAAGTACATTTTTGACGATATTCAGCTTGATTATTTTAATGTGTTTTACAAATTCAACAGCTTTGGCAATCGTAATAATATTCCAATATGTTTTGGAATCTATCACAAATGAAAAGCTGGACACTTTTTTAAGTTTGCTGACCCCCCATGCGACTTATTTTTATATGTAATTTTCTGCCATGGCTTGTGTCTTTAGTTCTGGAAATATCCTGACAGTACAGAAAATCCAGAAAGGTTTTCTGAAAGGAAATGCCCATTATTCTGCAAATTTACATTTTTCTGGCTGAGGCTTCAAAGTTTTAAAAGATTGCCTTGCTCTGCCATCCAGACAGGCTGCCGTACAAACACTGACAGTGTGGCCGTCACACACAGATAACCGTGTTTATTGTGTTGGCTAAACTTAGGCTCCCCCCATGCACTTAACGGCGTGAGTCAGTGTGTTGAGAGTACAGTCTACTGACTTCATGACTGGAATCTTATCAGAGATAGTAGAGATTGTGACGATTCGTGGATGCTGTATTATAGTGGTCCAGAAGTCCATCGTCTGACGGTACACATGCAAGCAGTGACCGCTCAAAGCGGTGGGTCCTTGACAGTAAACAGTCTTTAACAATTTCCCTTATGGTTAACCAAAGAATGTTAAAAGAGGTGTCTTTTTATACCGTTTATCTTGAGAATATTGGTGGTTGGTTTGCCTAGGCTCCATTTTCATCAGTGGCTTAGAGGGATTTGTGTTGGCGTGGTGTGCGTGCGCCTTGCCAATGGACTCATTTATTTCCCCTGTGATTTTCTACGGGGGGACATCAGATTGTCTTTCTGCTCTCAGATCTGTCGTTGGCGGATGCCTGTGGTTGCGATCTAGCCAAGCACTAATGCTGCAGGCGCTACAACTGAAAAAATCAGCAACTAGCTGGGTGTTTGCACTTGCGTGCACTGTTAAAGTTATTATACAAGACCTTTGAATAAGAAGATCTCTTTATTGTCATTCTCCAATTAGGATGCAAAAAAAAAAAAAAAAAAAATCTCCTCTGCATTTGACCCATCCTATACCTAGGAGCAGTAGCTAGCTGCAGTACAGCGCCTGGGGACCAACTCCTGCTCTTTTGCCAGTGCCTTGGTCAGAACCATTGACAGGAGTATTAACCCCTAACAAAGATGTATTTTGATGACGGGAGGAAACCCACACAAACACGGGGAGAACATGCAAACTCCATACAGGAAGGACCTGGGACGGCCGGGATTCGAGCCCAGGACCTTCTTGCTGTGAGGCAACAGTGCCAATCACTGAGCCACTGTGCCGCCATACTAAGTAGTCCCCGGGTACGAGACGTATCAGATATTCTACACTTGATCTTGGCCAAAAGGCCAAGAAGCGATTAACCGATTAAGCGATTAAACTAGTTCTATGGGAATAGAGAAAGTTTGGCTTGGATTAGGCTCTAGATTGGGCTCTGTTGTCAGTGGTGGTGTGCTATTAAATGCACAGAGCTGACATTGAAACATTTGGTCTGCTTCGCTCTTTTGTACTTAAATCACAAGTCTAGTGAGTGCAATATCTGAATTCAATTCCATTGCATATAACAAAAGATAAGCAGCAGAAGCATATCTGTTGTTGGAAGTGACTCAGAACTCAGAGCTAATGAGAGCATTGTGCGGGTTGAGAGGGGTCAGAGCGTAAGGGTGTACAGCTACCTCTGGTCAAGAGCACCAAGGGAGCGTGAGGGGGAAAATACAATGTAAATACACAAAGAATGTTTTCGGCAAGGGCCATGTTTCAGTTTTGCAATTTTGTGGGAGACCTGAAACACTTTATACAGCTGAGAATTTAATGGCTGCGTTAAAAATCAACAAACCTTATACCAGCGCTGTTTTAATCTGTCTTGGGTGGTGGAGATACTGGAATGGAGCTTATGAACACAGACCGGGTATCGGCTTTCAACACACAGAGCTGTGTTCCACGATTGACCCAGGCTTTCGGACTAGTGGTCCTTTGTTGTCTGCCTACCGCAGCAGCTCTGTCACCTGGCCGGCTTTAAAAGGTGAATAGATGGACTCACACTCCAGGCAGCGATTGTGGCTTGTGGCTTGTGTGCCCAACATTGCAGACCACCCACAGTCACTGAGCGTTATGAAGGCACAAACACACTGAGATGAAGATATATTCACGTATGCGTCGGAAACACACACTCGGATGGAGAACTGGGCGCGGTCTTGCTGCGCCGGTGGGCAGGACCAGTGGCCTTTGGCTCAGACTGCGAGGTAGGCTGAGAGTTTGTATTGAGACACAAAGAAAAGACTGTTTGAGAAAAAGAGAGAGAGAGACAGCCAAGCAGGGAGATGGAGGGTGGGGAGAGGGAAGGAGATCTGGAGGGACAGCCAAGGGTGTGTGGGAGGTAGCTAGGGAAGACAATAAAATGTTGGGAGAACAACTTTTTGGTTGAGAAAAAAAAAAAATGGGGGTGCTGGGGTTGAAAATCAATGGTTGAAAAAGGGAGGGAGACTCTGACAAGCGCGGAGAGTTTCAGGGCTGGGGATAGATGGATAAATAAAGGGAGGCAGAGACAAGAGATATAGAGTAATGGAAAGAGAGAAAAAGAGGGAGAGTGAGGGAGATGGATTGAAAGTGGCAGGCAGTTGGAGAGAGAGAGAGAGAGAGAGAGAGAGAGAGAGAGAGAGAGAGAGAGAGAGAGAGAGAGAGAGAGAGAGAGAGAGAGAGAGAGAGAGAGAGAGAGAGAGAGAGAGAGAGAGAGAGAGAGAGAGAGAGAGAGAGAGAGAGAGAGAGAGAGAGAGAGAGAGAGAGAGATTTTTAAAGCATCTTTATTTTAACAATTTCTCTAGTTCACAGTTACAGACAATACAACAAACACACTTGGTTCACTAACAGAGTCCTACACGTTAAAAACAGACTGGAAGCACAGGTCGTCCTCCACCAGGGAACAGATGGCGTCGTTAAAACACCACAGCTTGATGAAGACGTCCAGACTCTTCATCAGTCTGTGAAAGTTAAAATCAATCAAGACTCTGGCCCTGACCAACGCTACAAACACTCTTCCTAAAACACTCTCCTTTCCCCTCAGTTTGTTCCTCCTCGTGAGGTAGATGGCCATCTTCGCTTCCCCGACTAGAAAATTAAGCAGTCGCCATTTCTCTGCGTTGGCCCTGTAGTATCTAGCCCCAAAAATAAAACCGTTTCTGGACCACTCCTCCTTAAAGAGCTTAAAACTTTCCTTTAAAAGACTAAAAAGCTCTAAAAGTCTGTCGCACTCTGCAAAACAGTGAAACACGGACTCTGGCAGTTTGCAGAATGGACATTCGTTTGCGACCGTGGGATTAAAAACAGAAACAAAGCTGTTGACAGCTATGGCTCCATGTAGGACCCTCCATTGGAGGTCCCCCGTCCTTTTCTTGGAGGGAGCTTTGTAAAAACTCCTCCAACACGGCTCCTCCTGTCCCCCCATCTGGAGCCGTCCCCTCCAGACAGTGTCCTGCCGCCCCTCCAGTCCCTTCCTATTTAAAACAACCACACACTCTTTGTAAAAAGCCTTCCCGCTGGCTGTGTGCAGGTCCAGTTCTGCATAACGTGCCCTGTGCAGCAGCTTCCCGGAGGACCCCTCCAGGTTGGGGGTCAGGGTCATCTCCGGGAAGGGATCCTCCGGGTTTGGCTCCTCCGCGCCTTCGCCGTACTCCTTCAGCAGGGCCAGCTCCTCCTCCGTGAGCGTCTCCCTCCACCTCTTGAGCACCAGGTGTACGATCCCCAGCCGCTCCGCCATGGCCTCGCCGTCCTGCAGGTCGCTCCCCGCCGCCGCCACCACCTGCCTCAGGGTCAGGACCCCCGCCTCCCTCAGGATGCTCCTCAGTCCTGGAGTGGCCCCGTCCTGCACATCCAGCCTGGCTCCTCCGATCACCGGCTCCTCCAGGAGCCAGTGGAGGGAATCTGCGGCCTCCCTTTTCCTGTTCTTAAATAACCCCCATGCTTTAAAAAGCTCCTGATAAAAACGGGGTAAGCCCGACTTGTTTAGAAGACTCGTGTCCATTAACAACAACGAGCGGTCAAGTCCCATCCTCCCAGTCCTCTTTAAGACCAAGCCCGCCACGTCCTTCCAAACGTTAAAGTACCCCGTTAACAACTTCTGCACAAACTGTAACCTAAAAGTTGCCACTCTGCTTTTGATGTCCACCACACCGTGCCCCCCTTCCTCTTTAGGCAGAAAGACCCTTTGAGAGAGAGAGAGAGAGAGAGAGAGGGAGAGAGGGAGAGCGAGCAGATGGAACTCTCCAATCAAACTTCTGACAACCTGTGGGAGGAATGTCTATGGGAAAGCCTATTTTTGGTGTGTATGCACGTACGTGTGTTTGGACAGCCTTAATGCATCATTTAGCTAATAATACCATCGTGGACAAATGGGAGAGATCCTGGTCAAACAATACATAATACACATAATATTATTACCTGTGTTTATTAAGCTTGAAAACAATTCATAGGCAGGGTAGATAAAGAATGAAATCATGAATGTATTTAGATTTATAAAAATGTTTTAAATTGAATATCCAAAATAAAAGAAGTCCCGTCAGTTAACGCTGTTTTAAAAATAAATATTAGGAATATTACCACTTAAAATCAAATAAATTCCATTTGTGAACAAGAAGTAACAAGTGCAGCTGCTTGAATTAACATTTCTCTTAAATAAAATTTTGATAAAAACTTCTCTGTCGGGACGTCTTATCAACATATTTTACAACACAATGGATATTTACCGTCTGCTTTGGGTCGGAACTTAAATATCAAAAAAAAAAACCTCCAAACTATGAATGTATGTGTCCCTGTTGTCAACGATACCTCATCTTTCAGCTTCTCCCCCGAGTTTTGGACACTGTGCTCTGTCTCCGCTCCGTGTGTGTGTCTGCTGTGTTTACCAGCGCAACCTTCGGGCTGGGCTTATTTTCATACCGACAAACCTGATTGACCTTCCGTTGCATCTTGCTGAACGGGGAAATGAACAGATCTGTGGAATTATTTTGATCTAAATGATCGACTGTTTTATTTTAACATTGAGGAAAAAAATATGGTGATAATTATTGTTATTGTTTTATTGCCCAGCCCTAATTAAAACTGCTTAGAGGGAATTATTTTCACTGGAGAGATTTAAATGTCGGACTTCAACACATTTTCCCGGTGGAAAAACCAGCAATTGCCAGATAATGGAAACTCTGGTATGTTCCTTTGAAAGTTGGGGGGTCGGGGTTAAAGATGGGGACGATCCGATATCAGTATCGGGTGCCGATACTGACCTCATTCACTCATCGTATATCGGACTGACGTCACTGATCTACGTGTCGATCCAAATTCCATTCCATGGTGTGCCTCCTCGAGAATTCAACTTGGCAAATAATTAACCAGTAAAGCGCAATTCAAAGCGTACGCGAATAGGAACTGGCAGTTGAAGTTGGGAAAACCGTCACTGTTTTAAGCAGCCATTCAGCTGTGTTGGTCTTTGTGGGAGTCTACCCACATGTATGGGTTTAGGGAGAGAGACAGAGTCGTTTGGGCAGTGGAGCGCCGACATGGCGACGATTTTATTCACAATCGTTAACACAAAGGCTCGCTGGCAAAGCAGGACGATAAAGTAAAAAGGGATTGACAGAGTTTGTTTCTTGCGGTCGTGCGCCGGACCGCAGACGTTTCCACGTCGTGTGCCTAAGCCCTCTACTGAAAGACAGAACGACATATAAGAAGACTCTCATAGCCAGGTCCGACCAGTCAGTGCTAAAGAGGCTGATTGGGCAGACTAAAGCTGCGCCACCACGGGGCCAAGCCAGCCCTGTCCCTTGCAGACGTGGCTTAACCACGCCCCCTCGTCTGCCACAGTCCTCAAAAATAAGACACCATGATTCCAAATTATATCATATGTGCCGCCATAGAGCTACCGGGAGTTGTAGTTCTATTCGCGCGGCAAATCAAACAAATCACCGGATGAGGATTAAAAACTACACAGATACGCCTTTCGGCTTGCCAGTTGTATCCGGTCTCATATAGAGGTTTCGTATTCCCGGGTGGCCCCGCCTCCCACACGCTGCACGCCATAGACGCAATAACTGTTTCCGCCCGTTGCTGCGATAGGTCAACGGCATCGCCATATTGGAACGGATCGGAATTGGTATCGGCCCATTTGTATCGGATCGGAACTGAAAGAAGTGGAACAGTGCATCTCTAGTAGGGGTGTGGAGGAATTAATGTTGAATGTGCCATGTTTTCTATCAGTCTCATTGAGTATACACAGTGCTTTGAATTCAGACCAACTCTAAAAACTTCACATTTCCTACATGTTCTCAATAAAAGTTTTAGATTTGTTCATTAGTCTTCAAGTTAGTGTCACTGGTAACTTGGCGCTCTGATATCATCATCTCATCAGATTTAAAAGCAGTGAAATCTGAACCATGGCTAGATCAGATCTGATCATTGTTGGAACCTTGCTTGCAATGATTTCTTTTGCAATTTCATTATCATGTGGTATTGATTTTGATATGATGCTTGTTTGCTGGCATTATTGCACTGTTGTAATTGTACTGGTTGAGATGCACTGCTACTTGTGTGCTCTTTGTCTGTGCATAAACGCGGGAGACAACCAATACTGACAGTAATAATTAAACATCATTGCACATAAGAAAAACTGCAGTCTGGCCTCAAATTCAACTCACTTAACACTGTTGAGGATCCCTTTTTTGTTACAAGATGTTAGAAAAGCTTTGTTAAAATGATGAAATTGAACTCTAAAAGTTTGCATAAATAGATGGTTGCAGGACATCGTTTTCTGCCGAGCGCAGTGGCTTCTTACTATGGACACCAAACCCTCATTGAGACAAGGATGTGACCAGACCAATCAACGGTTGGGTCCTTTACATGAGTCAATCAGTCCTCGCTGTTAGATCGCCGACTGTGCCTCAGACACCACCTCATCCACCCCCACCAGGGGTCTAAGCGCTGGAGCTCCTGCTGTTCTGTCGGGCTCTCTATACTCTACTGATCTGTGTTCATCTCTAACTCCAGTTCTTACAAGACTGCTTGCTGTAGGATCCATTCTTGGATCAGAAGTGAGAATAGTAAGCCAACGGGGCTGAAAGAGGTTACAGATAAAGCGTATGAGTACCAATGTTAACTGTGAGGAGGTTTGTGCATCTTTTTGAGCTTAGACTTGTCTGAGTCCAGCATTAAATGGAGGTTGGATGGTGAACTGGTGTAGTTCTGTACTAGGGATTTACTGTACTCTGTGCAGC
>NC_137189.1:14436404-14487042 GCF_960531495.2 Zeus faber
GTGCTACTGTCTGCGTATCTATCAGTGTTTATATAAACACTTTATCGCCCTATACATTTAACACATTTATTGCATTTTATACATTTAACTTAAACCTTGCTGCCAAAAGCTGCATATCTAACAAAAAACTTGAGTGAGATTGAGTGTGTGTATATATATTTTTGGGGAAAATATAAATATATATAAAAACAAAAAATATATGTAAAGAGTGGAAAGCAAAACAAAAAAGACAAAAACATTAAAAAATGTTTGCGATGGTCCTCATGTAATTCCCTTGAGGACCCCTGGGGGCAGCGAACAGTGTGCTCACAAATTGGTGTGCTTTTACGCTGCATGGTTACGTCTATTGGATGTAAACGTGAGCCATTTTAATCTGTGCTTGTTTGTGTGTGTATATGTACACAGGAATGTTTATCAGACGACACACACACAGACACACACACACACACACACACATACAGTGATCGTGATACAGTGAGCCTCACTAAGAGGCGACACATGACACACCAGCTACACACGATACCGTACACACAACCACGTTTTCCTGACCACTCAACATCACCCCAGCGCTCGGCCCCCTGGGTAATATTGTCAGCAGGAATGACATATCATGGCCTCTCCGCAAGCCTGGCGGGCGCCTCTGGCTGGGTGACCTCGCGCTGTACAGGGCAACCTCACAGGGCACCTTTCTGTCACCAAGAACCAAGACGCAGTGGTGGAATATCATTTTACTTCTTTTTGTTCACTCTTCCAATCTGGAGAATTTAATCTGGAATTGAATTTAAAAGCGGCTCGGCAATGATCAGATGGTTCTGCCCTTTCAGAGGCTCCTATTCAGCCCATATTGATAGTGAGACATGTGACGGGGAAGGAAGGTAGAGGTTATGTCTGTGTGTCTCTCCAGCCTCATTAATTTCCCTTTTGGTCAGGGAGTCTCTGAGAGAGAGAGAGACCAAACCCCTGGTTTCTAATAGAGGTCAAGGTTCAGAGTTCACCGGGGTGGCCGGTCAAGCACGTGTCAGTCTGTGTGGGTGACGGCCGTAGATTGGACCATCTCGACTCCACAGGAAAGATAAAGAAATCACGGAAATGGGATTTTTCCCTCCACTCTCCCAAGGCAATAGATACCAGCTTTTATTACCCATCAAGCCTCGATATCTGGCACACACACGGTGAACTCGCAACCCTATTCTACCTTTCAACGTCTGGAAGAAAATAAGAATAATCTATTGGTTAATATTTGATCAATACGGTTGTTACTACCCAAATAAAAATCCCAATATCCTGGTGCTATCATTGCAGACAGATGAAATGAAGCCACATTTCTTCTTTTTGGGAGTGCAAGATTTGAATGACCACAAAATGACCACACAGCTGAGACCATATAGAGAGCTGATGCATATTGCAGATGCATGAAATGTGTTTTTTACAAAAATGTGACTGACACGTGACTGTGTCCTGACACGTGATCAAAGAAGTCGGGTCAGCCGTTATCACTGTACTGTTGATGTTGCTCGTCTGTCGCATTATCTCACCTATTATCTTCATTAATTTTGCTGAATTGGAAACAAATGTCAATTTCAAATGTAAGCTATTTTCTTGAGATAAGAATCTACGCGGAACAGATCTAACTGTAGAAAGACAAAAAAACAGAAAAAGAAAGGGAGAAAGAAGGGACCAGGAAGAGAAGTCGAAAGTGGCGTGCTAGTCTTTGTTTATTGGACGGTTGATTATTGCTTGCTTATATTGTGTGTGATAGAGGGGGACGCCATCTGCCCATAAAATGACGGCCTGCATGGGAGAGGGGAAGTGTGTGTGTGTGTGTGTGTGTGTGTGTGTGTGTGTGTGTGTGTGTGTGTGTGTGTGTGTGTGTGTGTGTGTGTGTGTGTGTGTGTGTGTGTGTGTGTGTGTGTGTGTGTGTGTGTGTGTGTGTGCTGTTTCTCCAAGTTGAACATTTTTTTGGTTTAGTGCACCAGCAACATGGGTCCTCATTTACCTGGTGTATTTACTTGGACCTCACTTTGATACCAGTTCAAGTGTGTGCGTGCGTGTGTGTGTGTGTGAGCCCGAGGGGGCCCTCCTTATCCCTTTCCCAGCCTCCGTTTAAAAATTCCAACACCTCCTGTCGGCTGTGGGTTCTCGGTATGTACTAGGAGACTCGGCCCAATATAGAATACACACACACAGGGCACATGTAAAAAAGTGTAATGGTGCAATAACGTCCTAAATGCAGGGACAGACACACACACACACACACAAGCACACACTGAGACACACACATGGACGCCCAGGTCCCCATAAAAGGTCTAGTAAGTGTGGGGTGCAGTGGAGGTAATACAAGCCTTCTGTTGTGGTGTTTGGAAGTGTGTGTGTGTGTGTGTGTGTGTGTGTGTGTGTGTGTGTGTGTGGCACATTACTTTGTACGTGCATGTACTTGCATGCAAGTTTGTTTGTTTATGCATTCGCTACAGTACATCGTTATAATATCAATGTTGTGATATGTTTTGGTAATTTTCTGAACTTCATTTACTGTTTTAGCTAATCAATGCCTCTACCTGCTTGGTCAGAATATCCATATTACAAATTGTTTCTTAAATATTCTTGTATCTAAATGTCTTGTGAACCCACCAACAGTTATCCCCACAATATTGTCACATTATCAATATCGAGGTAATTGTCAAAAGATATTCTGATATTTGGATCTTCGCCCTGCCCCACGACACAGGCCATTTGGACACAACATGTTTGGGGTCTCCTGCGTTCCCCTGCTAATCAGCCCACCTCTGTGTGAGGGGCCGCTCACACACTGCTCTCACCGACACGACACTACTGGGCCTCATCTTTTGGGAACCTTTTAAAAGGTTTTCACTCATTTACAGGAGCTACGAGTCCCATCAGACAAAATCCAACAACCTTTTGGGCCTAATCAGCTAGTAAACCTGTCAGATCGCCTATGATGCGTCTAAACCGCCAGTAAGACTGTAGGCCCATCATTTGTCTTCTACAATGCTCTTATCTACGCCATTGATTATGACACATAACTCCATAAATATAGAGTATTGATTATCCATGCTCTAGCCTCCATCCACTGTGCCCTTTTTCAGTGTGTAGGAAAAGGATCTTGCAGAACACACTTTCTCTGCAGAAGCAGAGATGGGGCTGGAGTCGACACAGGATTAACGCAGAGCTCGCACGGTAACCTTTGACCTCTGACCTCCCTCGGGGACGAGCGGCACTTAAACGGCTTTTCTTTCAGGAAAAGGGGGAAATCAATAGAGTAGATCTGTCCAGCCTATACGTCTGCTTGACACTTCTGAGCAGGATGACTGACCCAGTGCAGTGAACCCAGATGTGACTCCGTGACAGAGGTTAACACAGACTCTTAGTTTTAATATGGTCCGCAGAGCGTCTACTACTGCTTGGCGATATTGACAAAATAAAATATCACAATGTGGATATTATAGCCAATTGGGTATGATTAGAACAGCTTTAACAATCTATGAAGGTAAAAAGAAATACATTGTTATACTGTAAAGCCTTAAAGACAACAAAGACAGCCCTACCGTCCTACCTACCCACAATTATTGATAACGCAGAGGACGTCCCTGTCTCAGTGTACTCATCTTTTTTTTACATTTAGTCCAGCGTTATCAATGAACAGAGTACCTAAATACCCGGCCCTGTCCTTTGCATCTACTGATCGTTCATCTTCGTCTTCATTTCCTCTTTCGTCTCACACTTCTATCCATCCATTCTGCTGCCCGTTGCTGTTTTCCTCCCTGATCCCTTCATCCTAGTACAGTACAAAGCATGTTGGTTAATTATTAAAAGACTGTGGCCTTTGGTTTCATCGGTGAGGACAAAGGTCCACACGCCAACTGTGTTATGTGTTTGTTTTGTTGATTAGTCATCAGTGTTTTTCAATCTCAGTTTTAGGGTAGTGTCTGTCGCTCTGCGGTTGCTTTGTGGGAGGTGTTGCATTGGGGGTGCGGCAAAGCCAGGACACTACAGTCGGAACAGACACAATGTCTCCCCTGTGTGCACCACGGGTGCTGACACTATAGATTTGGAGAGAAACAAGGCCATTGATCCCAGTGAAGACCTGGAACTGACATGTCTAAACTTACAATAAATGTTCGATACAGATCTGCGAGACGCTTTTAGTGACGATTAAGGAACCGTATGGAAACAGTGTAGCAATAACGTGGAATCACTGGTCAATACCCGTGTGCAATAGATTTTTATAACCGACCATATTAATTAAAGGAAAAACACGGAGGGCTGCTTGTGTCTCACACCTTGCTGGACACACACTCTCCTGCTTTGCGGTTACGCTTGGATGGGAAAACTCCGCCTCCCTCACACCTTCAGCTCACCATAAAGACCGACTTTGTCTTTGTTGCCAGAGGCCCTGGTGTCAGGTCGCTCTCAGCCCACATCAGCTTCAGGTCGAGCAGCCTCAGTACAGCTCTGTACATGCCTCACCATATGAAACCGAAGAACACCGTATATTTTGTCAACGGAAAGGCAACAAGTCTATACCGCAGATGTGATGATTGTTAATTGCTAGCTATGATTTTTCTTTTTAAAGTGTCATTCAAGTTAGAAAAACATCACTTATGTCATTGTGGTTGTTCTGTTGCACCAATTAAAGGGATACATTTTGTTATATGGCAAATATAAACAAGGATGTATATAATCAACTCTATAACCCCATTTGTGCATTTTCTGTTTTATCATTAAGAATAAAAAATATACTGCTACTGCTTCAGCCAGCGTTGTTCAGCGTTAAATGCCACCTCAGTGTTTTTGAAGAGCCAGAGAATTTAGATTTAACCCTAAACTTGTAAAGTGTTTTATTTCTAGTGGCTGAAAGGGTCTAGGTCTCTCTCTCTCTCCCTCCCTATAACTCCTCTCATTTGGTTCCACTCCCAGAGGAACACCTGAGGGAGAGGGAGGGATTACGAGGATAGGAAACGGAGGCTAAATGAGAGGAATGAGGGGAAATGGGAGGGAGGGAAGGAGCGGTTGCCAAGCCGCCAAACCGACAGAGGGGTGGAGCAGAGATCAGGGATCAGAGACGTGAGGGAGAGGAATAAGGGGGAGGAGGGATAAGGGTTGGGCCAGGCTCGTGTTTCAGCAGCGTGGCTCGGGGTTGGCTGTACTCCTAACCCTATACTCACGACACACACAAAGACAAACAGTTCAGCAACTGTCACACACACTCACACGCTTGGTAGAGCAGAGCAGAGTGCACGGGGAACCCTCCCTGACTCACACCTTGGGTTCGAGCTGCGTGCAGACGGCTCCCAGGCTGCTGTCAACACTTTATTTTGTTTGTTTACTTTCTTTTCACATCATCGACCTGCTTCAACCTCCTCCTGATCGGGATCTTCTGATGAAGAGGCTCCCCCTGACAGCAAGTTGAAGGTCCTCACACTGACATCAGAAGGAGGATAAAATAGACTGACAAGACGGACAAGCGGAGAGGTTGGATGTGTGATTTTCCACTTTGTCACATTTGGTGTCGAGGCTTTACATACTCGAAACTACTGGAGTTCTTTGACTGTTTTTGACTTCAATGTAACGTGGCGTGATCAGGGAACCCTCCCTCTGCCCTGTTCACGCTCTCCGGGGAACATCAGCGCCAGCAGAGTGACTGTGGACGTCAGTATCAGTCTGGAGCAGTGGTTTTTCCAGATCGTCAGATTGCCAAATTACCACGTTGGGTTTGGGTATCGAGCCCGGGACTGTGCGAGCACAAAGGTACCAAGAGAGGAGAGAAGTCTGCTTGGAGTCCAGATTCGGGCGATCATGACAGAGGAATGAAATTAAAAACAGGGCAAATAAGAGGGCAGAAGCTGAGACTGCCCAGATGAATGTCATGACCTGGAATCTTGGAACGGGAGGGAAAGAGAGAAGGACTAGATGCTCCTGACGTTCCTCCTGAAGCTGCTTGGATAAAATACCTGCCTTCTGAATTCTTACACTACGCTAACACCAAGGATTACTTTCCCACCCTTCAAATCAAGACCCGCTCCTTCATTGGTTTATTCGCCGCTGTGAAAAAAGGAGGAGGCTTGACCCTTCCTCTCCTCTCTCCCCCGTGCTGGAAGGGATGATCAGGGGGGACAGGGGGGACAGGGAGAAGCCGGCAGTGGGCCTCTCCCGTGCTCTCAGCTGGCTCAACGTCTCCACGCTGTCCCGCCAGACCAGACGCCTCTTCCGCAGCCAGAGTGAGCTCCGCGCTGCGCACGGGCGGCGTACGCGCTCCCACTCACGCTCGCACACCCATCTACACGCCTTGGAGGGGGAGTCGGAGGAGGACGCTGGCGACAACTGGGTGTACGAGCCACAGCACAGAAGAGGTGGGCAGAGATGCACCGTTACCATGTTTTCATTACTGATACAGATTCTACGATTCCCACAGATTCAGAGTCTTTTTAAAATAAAAAAAAAAGTATGGGCCCCTACAAAGTACTGGCTCAGATCTATTGCTATAACTGAACAGTGTAGAAATGGATTGTCAGTTTGTGTTCATTAGAATATAATCTGGCTCCATTAGAGACGTCTAACATGGCTGTGCGTGTGGAAGAAGCAGAAAATCATCTGACATCTGGTTTATTATGGCTCTTGGTATCACATTTAGTTTGGAAAAAGTCAAAAACACACTGTGACTCAACCAGTGTTATTATTTAATGCTCTCCTGGGAAGACCGCAATGTCTAGTCGGTTCGACTACTAATGATCTGTATTGTATTGGAGGTCACCAAATGACATAATGTAATATAATGTAATAATAACAACCCTATTTTAGCATAGTATTGGACTAATATTTAGTTTTGGATGGCTGAACTGGAACTCTGGGGCTGCATTAACTTGTCACAGTGATCATTGGATCGCTTGGATTTCCATTCTCTCGACTCCCATCTGATGTATTCTCTCTCTCTCTGTCCCTTTCTCAGTCTCTCACTTTCTGTCTCTGTCCAACGGCTTCCCATGGAGAAAGAGACAGATTGTTTACAGGTTGAGTAAAAAAGGTGAAAGGGTATTTAATGTATTTGATGGATAAACAGCGGCCTGTCTGGCCGGAAGCAGGTAATGTCACACACAGAGTGATGTCACAGGCTGGTGGCGATGTGAGCGGGTGGTTCGGTGCCAAGGATGTGTGTGTAACTGTGTGTGTGTCCCTCATTGTCCACGCACTTTGTGAATTCAGTCTCAGAGCTGTGTTGTTCATGACTTTCTTTAGTTTAGATTGACATTATCCTGACTAAGGTAAGGAGTGTGTTTCATTGGCTTCACTGGCTTTGTGGTTTGTGCTTCCCGTTCTTTTGTTAAGGTTTGTTTTGTACATGTCTGCTAACTGTCTGGATTTGTGTGTGCGCGCACGCCAGCAAGCATGCTGAATTGTTTGTCTGCAGGCGCAAGTACATGGATCCAACTTTGTCAATGATTCATTGGGTAACATTGGTTGTAACTGTAACCCGGCCATGTACCTGTGGATGAAATGAGATGCCAGCTCTGTACTATTGTGTCATAGCTCGACCCTTTAACGCTGACCTAACCTGCATTTTTAATCCGGTCCTTCAGTCCATAAAAACTCAGCCATCGGCAAATAAAATCCAGGCTGGGTGGGCATACAAAGGCTTCATGTGCTCAACCTATTTACTTTGAATGTACTTTGAATAAGAAAATCGCTTTGTCCTCAGAGAGGTTTGCATTGCACCAGATCTGATGCAATAGGCCATTGTTTATGCTTCAGCGACATATCCAGGATTTGAATCCTGCTTTAGTGTTGGGTGGGATAGAAGTTGTTTATTTGTGTGTCGCTTTTGGCTCTGGTTATTGCACATGCATGCTTCCATAAATTACGGGCATTTCACCTTCATAACATTTGGTGTGGTCATGTTGAGTGGAGCCTTTAACTGTAACTTTATAGCCCATGCGTGACTTTGCTGGGCATCAGAGAAGAAAGAGTCAAGTTACCCGACCAAGAGGAGCCATTTTCTTGCCCTTTGCTGGGCCACGGCCTTCCTCAATTTAGTCCCACAACTGTTGTTGTCATTGTTGGTCATTTCCATCTCTTTTCCCTGGTCACTATTTCACCCTTTGAACCTTCCCCTCATCCCTCCCTAAATCGGTTCTGGCATCTGCATGGTTGGGATGTTTGGAAGTCCTGCCTGCTTTTTTCTTTTTTTTTTTTTTTTTTAACTGACAACCAAAGGAATGAAGCTGTAAAAGAGTAAAGGTGGAGATGTCATTTAAGACCTGAGGCCTGTGCTACAAAGCAGGATTTGGGGTAAGCAAGGTAAGTTCAGGTTTACCCTGGTTTTTCAGTGTCACGATGGTGGTCCACTTTTTTCCGGGGTAGGTCACCATGGTAACTTATGCTGCACACCTAACCTGCTCCGGAGAATGTTATGTTCGAGATAACACATCACCCCCTTTGAAAGCTCCGCCTACTGACCAATCAATTCACTTGAAAAATGGCATCACCATTCCAAGAAGATCCCGTGGACCTCGGTGCGTGAATAGTGAGAGTGTCTTTTCCGAGGTTTTTAGAGGCCGACAAAACCCTTTGGCTTTCCCTGACGAGTATCGATATGAAAGATATAGATTCCTATCCTAAAACAAACTGATTAAAGCACTAAACCATTGTACTTGTTGACCCTATAAGATTTGCAAGTACGCCTAATTACCGGTTCTAGTTATGTTCTTTATTTAGTATTTGTTCTTTATTTGGTCCCCAGAACGTTGAACACTGCCGGGGTTGCAGCTGAAAGAATAAGGGTAAAATTGTCTGACTTACATGCCACAAGATTACACATAGAGGATGGGGTTGGCCCTGGTGGATGACCGGGTGTGGCTATGTCCACAGAAATATTAAATGATAAAAACAAATATGTCATTTTCTCATCTTCTATTTTTAATTTTGTAATAAAAATTAAAACACAGAAAATAGTCTGTTATTGGTTTTCTGATTTTGGATTGTAACTTGGATATGAAATGATCGAAAGCTACACGGATTGGCAGTGGTATTGATAAGCCTATTAACTTATGCATTCATACTGTCAGCATTTTTTTGCCAGCTTTCCTTCCTGCCAGCAGCAACTGTGTTGCTTTTAGCCTGGATTATATTTTTAAATTCTTCATATTTGTTTAATACTATAGTTTGCTCATCTTGTGTAAAATATGCGGCGATTGGTCATATGGTGCAAACGCCGGCCCTATTACATAAAGGCGCTCATAGCCAGATTGGGAAAACCTGGCTTGACTGAACGAGTTGATAACTACCGTTGTGACACCGCTTCTGCTTAATTGCGGTTGTGAGCCTTAGTGAGGCCAGCTGACGAAAAGATATCCTGGGTATGTTGAACTTGCTTCGCAGTTTAGGCCCCAGGTCAAGGCAACTGTATATGAGTATACAGTAATAATCCCCATCTTGTATGTGTGTTTAGTCCATGTAATTTATCTGGTTCCATCTTTTTCTCCTCTGTCTTACATAAGATCATCCATCCAGATTTTCAATCTATCCGGCTTGTCTATGTTTATTTCTGCAAACCTTTTAGATTGGAAACTTTTGACCCTGTTAGTGAGCGTGTGTGCCTCTGAAGAGACCATATTGATGTGTATGGTCCTTCATGGATCATGAGTATAGTTAAATGCTGTTTTACTCAGTAAGGAGGCTGAGGTGGCACGGGGTCATTTGTTAACGGCATTCAATGGTAATAGAATTTTTTCTTGTTAAATCTGAAATCAAAGGCACAAAGGAGTTTGAAATATTTTTCAATAACAAATGAACAAGCAGTGAAAGCTGTAATTTAAACCAAAATTTATATTGTTTTGCTTTGGTTACTTGGAAATAGTATGCATGGTTTTGATCACAATTGTATTACTCTATTCCTGCTCTCTGTCAATGTTACACACACCGCCTATATCATTTAAAGCTACTACAAGTCCAGCAGTCCCAGTGTCAGAGACGGGTCAATATAAATATATTTGACTGACACACACACACACACACACACACACACACACACACACACACACACACACACACACACACACACACACACACACACACACACACCACAGAGGAAACATCTCATAAGAATATGTCTGCAGTTTTAGCATAATGTATTTATAACATCTGGCTCCTGTGCGCCTGCCAGGACCCGTTAAAAGGCATATAGCCGTCCGCTCAACGTGCCTGAGAGTAAATATAGCCCATAATGAGTGGCTGTGGCTCCCATGGCTCCAAAACAGGCAATTTTGATGCGGTCTTCGAGGTGACTGGTTGGGTGATTGCCTGGGTTGCCAAGGTAACAGTGTGTGAGTGTGAATTTTCCCCAGTGCGGTTCGGTGACTTTACTATTGGCGACAGTACTGGGCCAATATAGTTCAATAGAACAGTCTCTGGTCTTCAAACCGGGGCTGGATTGAATTTGCACTGATGGGGATTATCAGCTTAGGTGAATTTTTTTCAGGATGTAAACCGGGGAAATGACATTATTTTGTTACCATTGTTCAAATATTGTTTACTTATATATGACTAACTTACTTTTTGATGGTTTAAGTCAGTGATTGTTAAGATATGGGTCAGGGGCCTGAAGTAGGACACAGGTCTATTGACATGTAGGTTCCCATAAGCTGTACTGCAATGGGGCTGGTTTAACTTGAACAAAATGGGAATCCTTTCTTCCCCAACCAGAGATATATCCAGGAAGTGATCCATCTACTCCATTGATAGCCGGGTTCTGAATTTTCTCATCATAGTCAGTGGCCTATAGGTGGCGACACTTAGCTAATGTTGGAGAAGAGGGAATTTACTCCCATTCTGTGTAACAATTATCCATCCCCATTTCAAACTTTCTTTCATTGTGTCTCACCCTCCTTCTTGCTCTCTCTCGCTCTTTTTTTTTTTTTTAACGTTTCCTCACACATGACGTGATCTGATTAATCACCTCAATCATCCCGATCGATTACCATCTCGGTTTACACAGACACAAGTCTGAATCAATGACCGATTGGACATGTCGTCTGTCCCTGTTGAGAAAGGGAAACACGCGAGTGGGCTCCTAAAGCCCCTGAGCCCATGTCCGCTTTGGTATGTGAAAGGATGAGTCTGGGGCTCTGCCAGGCGGATCCCCTCCCAATCCCAGCCCCTGTGCCATGGCCGGGATTTCTGTGCTGTATTCACGTCTCTAACATGAACGAGTGTGGTGATGAGTTGACATGTCTGTGATATGAAAGTAACATGTTAACATCTGACATGGAAGATTTGAAGTTGTAATGGTAGTGGTGTGGGGTTTATGTGAGGAGGGCGCTGGTTTAGGTGTCAAATAGGGATGGAACAAACAATTATTTTAATAATAAATGAAGATTCAGGTGATATGGTACAAAATGATGGGGAATTTGACAATAGCCATATGAACTTATTCAACAAAGATTATTTGATTAATACAATTTTACAATATTTATTGTTCATTTAACCGTGTGTGTGTGTGTGTGTGTGTGTGTGTGTGCGTGTGCGTGTGTGTGTGTCCATATTTAAAGTAGCTAAACTTGTGTTGCTATCATTTGCAGCCCTATTTAGGGCAACAACTTATTGACCTGAATATCAACCGAATGTGTGCCTGCATTATGAAATGTTATTAACGTAGTCTTTATCAATTTAGGTTGTATGAAAGGTCTTTAGGGGCATATTAGTGAGACGCTTACTGACATTTGAGAGGATTGAGATGGAGCCACACTGTTGCGTAACCATCGCTTTGGACCATCTCTGTGGGTTTGGACTGGCAATAGATTGAACACACACATATACACACATACACACACACACACACACACACACACACACACACACACAACCCCACATGATGGGATGCACTTATTTGGACACGGTTGTAGACACATCTATAACCACACAGGAATACACATCTGACAGACAAATGCAAAAACACACATACGGAGAGACATAGGATACACATCTTGGGGGAAAAAAAAAAACACGCTGTACATACACACAGACTTCTTCATTATGTAGCCTGTGTGTAATTCCAGATTAGCAGATAATAATTCGCCGTTGGGGACCAGTGCCAAATTTAAAGCAGCGAGTCCACATTAAAAAGCCAACATGAAAATCTGCTGATGTGGCCTGGAGCCCAAGGCACCTTATGGACACACACACACACACACACACACACACACACACACACACACACACACACACACACACACACACACACACACACAGCACATAAATCGGCCTCTGAAAACGAATATAAGGAGGACATTAATGTTCTGCATTCCTAAAGATTTCATAGTTTGATAGTGTTTAATCATCCCTCTCTCTCCCCCCCATGTGCTGATGCCGTGGTTGCGGTAACACATCTTCATCATCTTCAGGTAAGTTATCTTCTATCTTGTCAGCTTCTCGTTTATTTTTCTTTTAGCCACATAGCCTCCCATCGAAACCCCTGATCCAAGCTTAAATTTTGTCACTCATTAAAGCCCCGCCAACGAAGCCAACTGCAGATCACACTCCTACTTTATCCCACGTTTAAGCTCATTAACCCATTTTCTCCACCAAAAACACGAGTCACCCCCCCACCCAGCCTACAAGTTCCATCCCCACCCAAAATCCTGACTTATAACTTGCATACCTCACCACACCAGGCGCCTTCTCTATCAGGAGATGTCTTATTGTTGGATGCTTATAATGTGTGTTCTGTGAGCAAGATGTAACCGTGCCGTGCTAACTTGGTTCAGAAAAGAGGGGGATGTCAAAAAAGGATTAATAGAGTCTACATAGTTTTAGGACAGGGCTTAAGTCGATGAGAACATCACAACTCAAGCCGCGCGGTTGCTTAAGGTGGAGTTTATAATCTGCCTGTCAACACCTACAGATCTAATGGAGCCATGTGATGGGAAATTATCTTTTCAGTGTTTCTCAATATAATGGTTTTAACCGTGTGGCATATCTGCTGTGATTGCCTGTTTACCTCAACTGGTTCAACTCTGGTTTGACCAGATTTGATTTTGTACGAGAAGCCGCCCAATTTCAGGTATTTATTTTGCTGCCAGAAATACTAAACCACCATGTTGGATAATGATAGCAAAGCTCTGTGATTGTGTACGTGCGTGTCTGTGTGTGTGGCCAAATGGGGGGGGGGGGGGCAGACGTGCGTTTGCATGCCTGTTTTAAAGACCGTTGTCTGGTATTGACACTGGTAATGCAGAGTTCAGTCTACGTGATTCTGGCCTGATTTTCCCCTCACCGACAGGTTTTTGGAGATCGCCGAACAAAACCCCAGATCGTAGGCAAAGCGCACTCCCGTGAGCAACAAGCGTGTGGTGTGAACTGCTCACAACGCGATCCGCAGATGCTAGCGAGATATCAAGCAGGTTTAATATCTGGTCTTGTCATGCTCGACTCGGGAGAGACGCAATGAGCTACAGCCAATAAGACCGGACATGGAGTGGGGGGGAGGGGAGGAGTCGAGAAAAAGAGACGGGAGTGCACTGGAGCGGCAACCAGAGACACACACCATACCTATTTTACTTTTCTTCTCCAGGTTTTTAATATAATTCTCATTTAAATTCTGCTCTTATAAGAATTTTTGACAGTGAACAAGAATCGAATAAAAAATAAATAATCAATAATAAATAACATGGTATCGCATAATTTCCGGTGTCGATTCTCGCATGTGTTTTCCGTGGCAAAACATAATTTGGAGAGCCGACAAACTCATCGGGATTCCTCCTGGTGAAAGATCTTGCAATGTGTGACCCCGTGTCATGTAGTGTGAAAGCACAACGACTTCAAGATTAACTGTCAAGACAGAAAGTTGTGTAGTGTGAACAGTACAGTGATCTGACGACTTGGAAAGTGTGTCCATGGCGTAAGGTTGTTACTGTTGCACCACACTGAGGCTGTGCTCTTCTTGAGTTTGTGAGGGAACGTACTGTACGCTTAGATACCGACCCGGGGTAGAGATAAGCATGTACTAGCTACTCTAATCGGCATCACAGTATCCCTCATGGGATACGAGGTGTATAACTGTGTACAAAAAAAGACACTAATGTTAGGCACACACTCTTGCCGTTGCCTTTGACTCTAGGCTGGATAACTGGAGTCCATCTCTGGGCTCTGAGCTGACAGTTAGTACTATATAGTTAGGATGGGTCAAATGCAAAGGATGAGTTTCTCTACAGGGATCAATAAAATCAAAATGATCTCATTCTGAACTCCAAGTTCGGACAAAAATCGTGAACAAAATATTACTATAATATTTTCATGAATTACCATAAAAACAGAACCTATTCAGAGGAAAAACAGCCGCTTTTAAATACATAGAAAAAAAAAAAGTGTCTTTTCGGTAGGGGGAGTATGAGATTGAGTCAGGTTTGATTTAGGAGGTCTCTGGGGAAAAAATGCTTGGGAAACCTTGCTCAATTGCATGATTCTCACCTAACCTTTCCCCATTTACTGTATCTGAGCATGATTGGTTAGGAATGAAGAACCCCACCCCATCGCATGCACAAACCCTTCTGCAGGAGAGCGGCGGTTTAAGCCGACCTCAAGCTTGGAACTGCTCTGGCATTCTCCCGGCGGAAAAAAGGGTTTTATGAAGGAAGACAGGGTCCATTTTGCATTTTGCAGCCTTGTCTAATTAAAGCATAGGTCTGGTTACGTTAAATGTGATTGGGCTATTCTGGGAGTTTGTGTTTACCTTTAATTGTTCATTTTGTCCATAATCTTGTTTCTTTCAATGTTCTCATTTCTCTCACACACACACACACACACACACACACACACACACACACACACACACACACACAACCTCTCGTTGACACACAAGCACACCAAACATGCACAAACACACTTTAATCAACCAATAATTGTTGACATCTGGTCTTGACAGAGGTATCATAAGCCGCAGCCTACACCACTTTGGAATTAACATATTTAAAACACACACACAGCCACATATACACATTACATGGTACACGCACAAGGTACACAACATTTGTATTCTTTCTTGAATACAAAGCATGACTTGGTGTCCAAGAAAATAGCCTTTGTGTCCGTCTTTGGGATGGAATAGGAGTCAGTCTTTGCGATGGAGCTAGTTCTCCTCCCATCATTCCTTTTTAACATTCCTCGTACTCTACCCCTCCCACAGGCAGCAGTAGCCCCACGCAGGATAGTTCTGATTGTCCTGCACCAGACATTATCCGTTTAGCATAAACATTACCTTCACTGGAACCACTAACAGCCTCTTCAGCTCAGGATTCCCTATCACAGGGACTGCAATTTATTACTCATGGGACTGAATATCCTTTGGGGCCCGGAGGGAATCATCCGACTTAGGTGAGTCCCAATGACAGGTAGAGCTGTCCAAACTTACAGGCAAACCCCAGCCAACTTTCCTCGGTTCTGGCCTCGGCTAGGCTAATGGAGGCTGAGCTCATCTAGGTGTCCCAGCAAGTAGCCAGCATAGGCCTCCCCACCCACCGGAACAGACACAAAGGTGTCCATGCTGGATGGGGAATTGTACCCCGGAGTCCTGAAGCGCTCCATCTATCCCGGTGTTCCGCTAGGTTCACACAGAGTTATCGAAAGGCTGGGCTGGAACTGGAACGTGTTCTGCACCACAGTCTGCACAGCAGACCCCCATTATAAACGCCGGCACACTGCACACAATGCCCCACAGTACCGCAAAGCACCGTTTGAGTCCAATCACATATTCAACAATAAAGTGTGCTAAACTCCATTGTTGGGTTTATGAGTCTTCCATTCTGTCATGCCATACCATGGGGGAATATTAATCAGAACATATGGCCTCCGAGACAACATTTGGCCATGATAGGGCATGCTCCCGACCTATTTAGCGCCATGCCCGCGTGCACTCAGGGCACCCAGGCTCAAAGTGCCGCACGACGAACCCGTGTGTACTCAAGTCTGTGACCATAGCTATGGCTATGTCATCCAATTTGCATGTCCTTCGCCCACTTTCAGGGTAAAAGTTGGGTCCCGGACAATCAGATGGAGGTTCTGATAGAAAAAGGAGAGGGAGGGAGAGAGGGAGGGAGAGAGAGAGATTTGACAATGCTGAACAGAGATGAAAGCGTCGGCGGAGACGTGCCGCTGGCGGAGACGTGCCGCTGGCGGAGGTGAAGGCCAAACCCCTGGTTTCTAAGAGAGGTCAAGGTTCAAAGTTCACCGGGGTGGCCGGTCAAGCACGTGTCAGTCTGTGTGGGTGACGGCCGTAGATTGGACCGTCTCCACTTTTTAAGGTTTTTAAAACATCTTTATTTCAACATTTTCTCCAGTACACAGTTGGAGACATTAAAAACAACACTTTGTTCAATAAAAAAGCCCTAAACGTAAAAACAGACTGGAAGCACAAGTCGTCCCCCACCAGCGAACAGATGACGTCATTAAAATACGACAATTTGATAAAAACATCCAGACTCTTCATCAGTTTGTGGAAGTTAAAAACAATTAAGACTCTCGCCCTGACCAATGCCACGAACACTTTTCCTAAAATACTTTCCTTTCCTCTGTTTCCTTCTTCTCGTGATGTAAATCGGCATCTTAAAAAAAAAAAAAAAAAAATCCCCTATTAAAAAGTATAACAGTCGCCATTTCTCTGCGTTGGTTCTGTAATATTTAACCCCACAAATAAAAGCATTTTTGGACCACTCTTCTTTAAAGAGGTTAAAACCTTCCTTTAAAACACTAAAAAGGTCTAAATGTCTGCCGCACTCAGAAAAACAGTGAAAAATCGACTCTGGCAGTTTACAAAAAGGACATTCATTTTTGACCATGGGATTAAAAACAAACAAAACTATTAACAATACACCTACTGATGCACAAAAACTTGGACACCATCTCAGTGTTTCCTGGATTCACTGGGTGTTTTGGGTCTTACAACAGACCCCCTCCTTCAGGCGACCCGACCGGGGTGATCAACCCCCTGGCCTGTGTCCAAGTGGCATGCTACACCCACTGCAACCACTGCTCTCCCCTTTTCAACCAGAGCCATCTGGAGGCTTTTTCTGCTGCCTTCACGTTGTTGCCTATAGCCTTTCTCCGGTTGGCACCTGTTATGACTAGTGTGCCGTAGGCTTTGCTCAGGGAGTGGAGGTGGAGGAGTGTACTTCTCCCTCTTTCTTTCTTGAGCCTCCTCCACCCTCTCCTCCCAGGGAACCGTCAGCTCCAGCAAGAAAAGTTGTTTTGTGGCCTCTAAGACCAAGATGATGTCATATCTCAATCTGGACTGGGTGATGTGTGGTGGAATTTTCAGCTGCCTCTCCAGGTCAACTGTCATCACCCAGTCTTAGTCTCCCGTGGAGAGCAAACCAGCAGAGCAGTTCTTTGGTGTATTTTCTGGTCTTTGTCCTTCCTTGACAAAGTGGATGGCCTTGGCTCTGGCTTGGGTGTATCGGCTGCCCTTGATCCCCTTGCTGATTTCTTCAGCGATGGATTTGAGGATCTGGTCGTGCCTCCATCGATACTGACCCTCACCTAGCGCCTTTGAGCAGCTGCTCAGGATGTGTTCCAGTGTCCCTGTTTTGGAACACAGGGGACATGCAGGTGTTTCTATTTTGCCCGATATGCACAGGTTGGATGGGCTTGGGAGGACATCATAGACCCCCTGGATCAAAAACTTGATCCTCTGGGGGTTCCACTGTCAGATATCCTTCCAGGTGACACTCTGCTCCATCGCCTGCTCCCACTTCATCCAGGCGCCTTTCTGCCGCATGGCCACTGCTCTGCTGGTTCGCTCTTCCTCGACTGAAGCTCGCACCTCCTCCTGCACCAACCTCTGCCTCTCCCTTCCGCTGGCACAGTCATATCGGGTTGCTGTAAGGCTCCCAAGTCCAGCTGTCCCTTGCGACACTGTTCCTAGGATGGCCTTGTGCTTCAGTCGTGTTTCTGCTTGCTGTACTGCATCGGCTACCCTCCACTTCCTCCCTGTCCTCACAGCAATCCCTGCTCCAGACACTTTGGCATCTATGGATCCAGAGTACTGCAGGTGTTCCCGTGCCTGTGCCACAATGAACTCCTTTATTTTTATTTTATTTTTGTACTTTTTCCTAGGACTTATTGTGTGCTATCACCGGTTGCGTTGCATTACATTTCACTGCATATATGTATGGAAGTATGTATATGTATGTGACAAATAAAAAATCTTGAATCTTGAATCCCTGACTGAGCTGAAGGGGAGCCTGAGCTTATTGGTGTTCCCATACAGCCCAATGTTGCTCAGGCTGCGCGGCAATCCCGGCCATCCTCGTAGATAACTGCTCACCTTTTGCTCAAAGCCTTCCACCACAGTCATGGGGACCTCGTAGATGAGCAGAGGCCAGAGGATTCTTGGGAGTATTCCATGCTGGTAAACCCAGGCCTTGAATCTTCCAGGGAGCCCAGACTTGTCCACTGTTCTTAACCAGCCCTCCAGGTCAGCACTGGTTGCCTTGATGGAATCTGTCATTCAGGCTGCAGTTGAAGACCTTTCCAAGGCTCTTCACCGGCTTCTCAGTGACTGATGGAATCTGATGTATTCCCAGCCTGAAGCGGAATTTGTCTATGACCTTCCCCTTCTTTAGAACCAAGGACCTTGACTTTGCAGGTTTGAAGCTCATGTGTGCCCACGCCATGATGCGCTCCAACCCCTGGAGGATCCACCTGGCACAGCTGTTGTTGTCACTGTGAGGTCATCCATGAAGGCTCTGATGGGAGGTTTTGTCCCAGTAAACTTATGCTGCTGATATCAGCCCAAAATCCCTGACGATCCCCTCCAGTTTGTTGATTTCATCCTGCTTTTTTATTAAAACAATGACGTCGTCTGCATAGGCTGATAAAATGTGGCTTCTTTTAAGACCGTTTAAAAACACACCCTCAATGTTTGTCCTTAATTTACACGACAATGGTTTGATTGCCAGAGAGTACAGCATCCCTGAGAGGGAGCAGCCCTGTCTCACCCCCCTACACACTTTATAAGGGCTGCTCAGTCCTCCATTGATCTTCAGTGCACTCTCAATGTCCTGGTACAAAACCTGGATCATGGCTGTCAGACCTGGGCTGAGGCCGAAAGCCTTCAGAAATGAGCCCAGGAACGCTTTTATTTTCCCCACACTGTAACTTTTTGTGTCCTTTTTGTTTTTGACGGCGAGAAAAACCTATCCGTCACTATCTGCAGCTATCTGAGTCTTCCTCCATCCAGGACTCAGACTCTGAGCCTCCCTGCTCCACTGCTTGTCTTGCCTTCCCCTGGCTTGCTGTCCCTCTCTTCGCCTGAGAGTCTCGTCCGATTTTATTTGACTTTCTCTTTAGATGAGGAACTCTCAAACGATCGTCCCCATTTCAAAATCCAACGCTTCTTCCTCCCCAGCTATGTTGCCTGCACTCTTTTCATTTTGTTCTGCAGCTTTCTTTCCTTCACCTGTCCCCTCCTGCCCCCCCCCACACTCACCTGCCTATCTTCTGGACCCTCATTCTTCTCCTCCTGTCCTCCCACCTTTACCTTCCTGGCTTCCAGACCCACACCTGTCTCCCCCCGTGTCTCCATGCTCCACCCGACTGTGCTGTTGACCTTCACCCGTTCGCTCCTGTGGCTCCACATTCACCTGTTTTTCCACCTTTTTTCCCCCTGCCCCTCACTTGCCCACTCCTGTGCTCCCTTGTCCACCTGTTTCTCCTTTTTCCGCCCCTCATCTGTCCCCCCCCCACCTTCACCTGTTTCTTCCCTTTTTCTTTCTGACCTCCACCTGTCTTCCCCTGTGCTCCCCCGTTCACCCGTTTTCCCCTTTTCTGACCCTCACCTGTCTCCTCCTGTGCCCCCACCGTCACCTGTTTTTCCCCTTCTTGACCCTCACCTGCCCCCTCTTGTGCTCCCTCATTCGCCTGTCCATCCTTTTGCCCCTCACCTGTCCTGCTGTCTGAGTTCTTCCTTGGGCATCCCCTGACCTGGTGTCCCTCCCCACCACACCCAAAGCACTTGGTGTTGTCAGAGTTGACAAACACCACGTAGTCAAATTAATCCGCCCTTATTTTAAAGGCAACGCTCAGCTCTGCAGCCCTGTTGTTCAGGATCATCAGGATGTGTCTCCTGTGCAACACCAAATGCTTCAGCAGCGGCGACTTACATCCCGACAGGACTTTCTTAACCGGCGACACCACCTTGTCGTGCCTCGAAAGTTCCCTAGTTAGGGTCTCGTCCTTGATAAATGGCGGAACATTCGCCAAATTGACCCTATTCGCCGGTGTGGAGAGAGGCAGGACGTGACGCCGCTCGCCACCACCGCGTTCACTCCTTCGACGCTATCAAGGAAATGACCACAGCGCTGTTCATCCGTGCTGCGGACATAATACAACTATAGCCGACAGCCTGTCCCACTGCCGGGCTGCAGTCCTCCACCGAGACAGAGGAAGACACCGGCAACTCAATGCCGTGCTTCCTCGTTAGCCTGGTGAGGTCCGACATGGCTGCGGACCCGCACCACCACCCCCCACCCGCTGTGTGCACACACTACAACCAGTAAAAACAAAACTTACACCGTCACCAACAAATAATTATAAACATACAATTTGATTGAAAAGTTTGAGCGAATCAGAGAGAGAGAATTTGGGAGACAGACATTGCAGCAGACACTTTGCGGTGCCGAATAAAGACGGAAACTTTGGCTTGATATTATACCTGCAAATGTTAAACATCCAATGAAAATTAAATTTCAGATGTTGACCACACGTCAAGTGGCGAGATTTATTCGACCAAACGACTGGTTTGTGAAACAAGATCTAAAGGATGCCTATTTTCACATCGCTATCCACCCCTGTTACATAAAATATCTGCGCTTTGCCTTCTAGGGGAAGGCCTATGAGTTCTCACTCTCCTTCAGGCTCTCATTAGCCCCAGGTGTTCGTAAAATGTGTGGAGGGGATGATAACACTGCTATGACAGCAGAGTGAGAGTTTGCAAAAGTCTAGGCTTTGCTATCAACATGAGGCGTTTTCGCACCGCAGGAGACTTTTTCTAAGTTCTAAGAACTTTTTGGAGCAACCGTCCTTTATTTGTGTCTGCACTGCAGGAACAAGGAACGTTCGTAGTTCTTAGAACTCCGTTTTGAGGAACTTTTTTTTATCTCCTACTCTAGGGCAGGGATTAACTGGCACAAGAGGAACCTTCAGTGATGTAAGTGCACGGTGATTGGTCCAGATGTAAGTCCCCATCGCCCCCGGTGAACTGAGTATAGTCTGCCCGGCGAGTCGCAATGCTCCTGGTGCGGACCAGCCACCGTACCCTCATCAACAATGAAAAATAATCAATAAAAATCAAAATAATATATATTTTTATCGTAGATGTATTTATTTCATTTATTTTCTTTTCTGACTTTAAGTTAATTAATCAATGTTCGCCTCATAATCCCTGTGCACTGTCCTGATGCAAGCCTGTGCCTTACAAAAGTTGAAACAAACTTAAAAGGTGTCTTGTAGATCTAATATGAGTGAAGATCCAGGAAATGGATTGGGGCTCCCTACACACATTTGTGTGGTTTAACATGCCATATGTTGTGATTGGCGCACAGATTTGAGTATGGGGCTGCTACGGAAAGTATCCCACAAGCATTTTCCTCACACTTCCGCTGGCATGTCTGGGACAGACACTCGAGTCTCGGTTGTCTAGGTTGCGAAGGCAACCATGCTTCCCTGAGAAAAGACCAGATCTATTACTGCACTGCAGTACGGTGCCTCTCCGATGCGCTCAGCAGCGAAGAGAGAATAGTGAGCTGCGGTTATATACCCCGGCATGGGGGGCGTCGTCACTTCCTCTGCTATTCGGTGTGAATGCACAGTCTTGGATTGTATTACATGATCTGTCCCTTGTCAGGGAACCATGGTTGCCTTTGCAACCTAGATGTTGTTGCCCAAGATAGTTTGTGGCTTCTAAATGATCACCTCGCTTACCAGGCATGTTTTTTTCCCCCTTTAAGCTGTTAGACTCCGCTGCATGCTGCAATTTGCTGTCTTAAAGGAAAGCCATTACAGGGCCTCATTGGAAATCAATGGCATTTTTCTATCTGGTATCTGGTTTTCTCTCTCAGAAGCAAGTCAAACCTTGCGCAGACACACTCATTTGCGTTCTATCCTCAATGCCATTCGCTTTTTTCCAAATTACGTGCCTCTGTGGATGAGGTGCTTGGTTTTAGTCCAACAATAGTCATTTCACTGTTAATTGTACCTGGAACATGAGAGGGGTGGGGCTTCATTAAAAGACAGGTTACAGGTTTTCAACAGATCTAATGAACAGGGGTTTGTTCATCATCTGCCTCAAATATTGTTTCAATGGTCGGTGAAAGTTATAATGTTATTCAGAACAGTCAGTCTAGAGCATCTGATAACACCCAGTTGAATTGTGGCGTGTGTGTGTAGAGGGGGGATTATAGCGATTATCTTTGATCAGGGTACAATGGATCGGCCTCAAGCCAGGGGCCCAACACCTCATTCTGAACTGCTGATTGAACAACTTCACTGTGTGTGTGTGTGTGTATGTGTGTGTGTGTGTGTGTGTGTGTGTGTGTGTGTGTGTGTGTGTGTGTGTGTGTGTGTGTGTGTGTGTGTGTGTGTGTGTGTGTGTGTGTGTGTGTGTGTGTGTGTCTGTCTTTTCATATTTGTTTTGAAGCGCACAAATGAGCATGTGGGCCTGTTCAGATATATTGGTTTGGTTTGTATAGCCCTGTATTATAGTTATGATGTCAAATAACTTTTCATGCCCACATTCAATCACCAGCTTCATGATACCCGCTAAGCCCTCAGATAGTTATGGGAAAACTAACAAAAAGAAACTCACTCGGAGGAAAAAGGCTGAAACCATGGGAAGATACACATAAAATGGATCCCTCTCCCAGGAAGGCAGGGTGGGCAGTAGTCCTGAGTGGGCTGGTATATATATATATATATATATATATATATATATATATATATATATATATATATATATATATATATATATATATATATATATATAACAATAAGCAAAGCCCACGATTAAAAAAAAAAAAAGGAATAGCTATCTATGGGGCTGAGGTGGTCATGACAAAGATTACAGGGTGTATTCCATTTTTATTAGTTTTTAATATAAATAATATTGCGTGTGTGTAGGGGGGGGGGGGGGCTGCGCTTCTGTCTCTCCTATAGTTCTCAACACCAATGGGATGTTGAGATTTAGGGATTGTGTCAGTGCAGGGTGGGGGCTGGGGGCAGAGAGCAGTTTCCTGCAGAGCACTCATTGACTATCTGCTACTGGGAGAGCGTGTGTGAGAGAGAGAGGGAGGGAGAGAGGGATGGAGACGGAGGGAGATGGAGCGAGAGGCGCGCAGAGAGAAAAGTGTGAGAGGAAGCCAGAGGGTCCGCGGGCCAGCGAGCTACTGCTTTGACCGAGCGGTGTAGAGAAACAAGGAGTTCGGACAGGAAGGTGGAGAGAGGGACAGAGGGAAAGAAAGAGAGAGGAGGAGAAGGACGGGTCCGGACTGACCACTGTGGATACATGTTTGAGAAGAACGAGCCATGTTCTGTCTAAAAGGTAAGTGTGTGTGTGTGTGTGTGTGTGTGTGTGTGTGTGTGTGTGTGTGTGTGTGTGTGTGTGTGTGTGTGTGTGTGTGTGTGTGTGTGTAGACTTTCGGAGACAAAGGGAAGTTTGACCCTCCTCACTCTCTCTCTCTGCTTCGTCAGTGCTGATTCCTTTACAAAGTGTTTCCCTTCCTTTGCTGAAGGAAAACGTCTTTGTTTCTTCTTGCCCCCGATTCCTCCATTCTCATTTATTGTCTCCCAACTTGTTTGGGTTTTCTGACTTTGCTGTGACTCATTCGCTGTCTTGCTCGCACATTGCTAATCCTCTTCTGAGCCGCTGGCACTGTTGGTTTTTTTTGTAAAGATAAAATGTAGTTAAAAGATAAAGGGTTGACATTTATTTAAACAAGCTGTATGAACTGGTGTCCGAGTACTTCCTCAGAGTACAGAGGTGTGTGTGTGTGTGTGTGTGTGTGTGTGTGTGTGTGTGTGTGTGTGTGTGTGTGTGTGTGTGTGTGTGTGTGTGTGTGTGTGTGTGTGTGTGTGTGTGTGTGTGTGTGTGTGTGTGTGTGGTGTTTTGAGTGGTCCACATCAACAGCTGGCACAGCAGTTGCTGTGCTGCCGTTCTGTAGAGAGGAGCCATGTGTTGACGGCTCCTTTCTCATTTTTGTGACTCACTTTTTTCATCGTATTTTTCTGTTTTCCACGCCTTTTAAGGGTCCGATGTCTCTATCTGTTGTATATTATTGAACTTTCTCTCCGTCTGTTTCCATTGCACAAGCCCTTTTCATACTCAGTCTAAATATCAAGCAGCCTTAAAGTAGAACAAATATGTGAACCTGTGTGTGGAAGTCCGATCCAATCATGGAAGATGGCAGGCAGGAAGCCAAACAGCTTGTCTTCTGGATGTTGGGATCTTTAAAAAAAAATAAAATAAAAATAAATTCTTGGGTCCGTACATTAATGGTTTTCAGGAATGAAGTAGTTCAAGCTCTAGTATAAACACCCAGTTCATTAGCTGGTCTCATCAGTATTTTGCATGGCAGAAACACAAGTGATACTAAAACGATCACATTCCGTTCTCTCAGAATCCTACTTTCAAAAATGGACCTCGACCAAACCTTTGTGCCGTGTTGAACTAAACAAACTGAAGTCATTGGGAGTTTTTCTTTCTTTTTAAGATGAATCTAGTGCATATTGTTCCATGAATATATAATACCACACATTAACATACTAAATGTCTGGAAAATTCAAAAAAGAAAAAGCGTATTGGGTATTCAGCTGAATAAGTACAAATGCTGAATATTTTGACCCCATAGGTTGACACTGTTTTTGTTTCTCCTCTGCGGTGGTTATCGATGGCACGTTCAGACATGCCAGAAAGCCATGTGTTTATACCGCACTCCTGTTCTGTGAAAGTGAATTATTTTCAACAGTGGAAAGGTTGTCTGGGACCATTTCAAAGCACATCAGAAGGCACGTTCATATGTCCATGTCTTGTCTTGTATGATTGTATGCTACAAAATCATGTCACCAAGATATGTGCTGTATGCAGTAAGATACCTCATCCACAAAGAAAGAAAACTACGAGAGTACTAATTGAGAGACAACTTAACAAGAAAGAACTTAAGTCTTAGCGTCATTTCGGTCCATTGCAGGTCCTGATAAGGTCAATGATCCATAAGGTCTGAATAGTCTGGGCTGCCATTTGGAAATTGAATCTCAAATTCAGCCATCCAACCCCCCTGCTGTGGAGCGATCGACAGACCTCACCATGCTGGGTTGGCAGTTGCAACCCGAGACTATTTATGTTTTCTACTTATATTCAGATTGAAGCGAACATTCCCTCTGAGAATGTGCTCCCAGTTCTCAGGGCAAATGTGCCTGTTTTACAGGCCATGTTCTTCCTTCGTGCCGGCCAGAGTGCATTCTGGCGTCCAGACACTCACACCCCCCATCAAAGCCCCGGTCCTCGGTGTAAGCTCTTGGCGAGGCGGATATAGCAGCTCTTAGCCTGACTTTTTTGGAGACGTTACATAAGTTATTTCTGCACTGGCATCCTCATCCCAGTTCAATATGTTGGATAAGGAACTGCAAGCCGGTTGAGGTTCATTGTGGATTAGCCGGGATGAACTGGATGGTTTTTTTTTTTTTTTTCAAAACCTTGTTACACCAAAATGAAGAGTTTTCCTTTCACGTTGCCCTATCGAAGTGCAACTTGGCCTTTAGATATCAGCCACCCTAAGCCTTATCTGACCAACACATTGCTCATCTGATTACTCCTCCAGTATGAAGAAAATCAGGGGCATCTCAGTTCATGCTCAATCGGGAACAAGACTTTGGCTGAGTGGAACTCAATCCAATGTTGCTCGGTTTAAACCACTACGGGCTGCAGTTCCCCGAGATGTGTGATCATTTACGGCGACTCCAGATGTTTGGGTTTCTGGTCAGTGGTCGTCGTGCAGATGACGAGCAGATGTGTCTGCACCCAAATGCCCAGTTGAGGAGACTTCTTCTGTGCCTCTCTTAATTGTCCTGAGATACTGTCCATCGTGACAGTGTTTTGTTTTTCCTTTTTGGAGTTGCTTTGTTGTCGCGGGAGCATTTACACGGCATGCTTAATAAAATAATGATGACCCTTGTTTGCCTTTTGAGATTATCTGGATGGAATAATAATTGAAATTGACATTTTAAGTACAGTACAATGCAAACACAACCGTCTTCTTTGAGGTGGGTGGGAATATATTGTGCCTGTTTTCCAGTGTCAGTACTTTATATGTAGAGGTGTGCTTGCTGGGGGGGGGGGGTTATTTTTGCACACTCCTGTATTCTTGCATCAGGGGCCTCCATGCAAGTGTGTGAACTGAATTCGAGGAATGTGTGCATGCAAGTTCCACAGACTCTTGGGAAGGCATCAGTGGCTGGTTACTGTTGCTCTCGTTGACATGAGGGTTGGATTTGGCCTAGAGGGCAGTGACCCACAATCTAAACCTATATTTAACCTCAACTCTGCTGTGGAGTTTAACTGAGGGATTCTCGCAGTATTTTAAACAGTAAATAAAATGTGGAGTGGCACAGCGTGTTGGGTTGTGCTCGTGTTGTGTTGTGTGGGCTGGTACATATTTCCAGTCGACAGTCAATTTGTGTGGTCACGTAATTGTAATTGGAACACCGTCAGCACAAGTCGATGTGCCAAAACTGTTTAATCATGCAAAGTTGAATTCCCAGTTCAAAATCGAGAGTACGTGCTTACTTTTCTGA
Organism: Zeus faber; assembly: GCF_960531495.2. NCBI lineage: Eukaryota > Metazoa > Chordata > Actinopteri > Zeiformes > Zeidae > Zeus > Zeus faber. Next base: position 14,463,249 of record NC_137189.1, read on the forward strand.
CTGTGGGGATAGCAGCAAAGCCGTTGCCAACATTTTATCAACTTAATTTCCTTTGCCTTCTATTGAACCTATTTGAACCTAGAACCTCAAGATTCAAGATTCAAGATTTTTATTTGTCACATACATATACATACTTCCATACATATATGCAGTGAAATGTAATGCAACGCACCCGGTGATAGCACACAAGAAGTCCTAGGAAAAAGTACAAAAATAAAATAAAATAAAAAGTAGAAAATTCCTTTCTAATAGACCGACTAACTGACTCCTAAAACGTAATACAGGTCCTGTATTACGTAACCTGAGGTCCTTAACTATCCTATGCACCTGTGCCGTTTGTCTAGAGGCAATGCGACCTCTTGAACTTAGGGTGTCCCCGACCACCCCACTCCCCGACACCTCATCGGCTCCAACAACCCAACCATCCACCCTCCAGCCTCATGAGTAGGGGTGTTGATGGATGTTCTCACACAAGACACGGCAGGCCGCTGACTCCACTTGGAGGGGAGGACAGGATAGGAGAGAGGCCAGAGGAGGAACAGAGCATGGATAAGAAATATTGGACAAAGCTGTGTAGTTTTGCAGAAAACACTGGCAGGATCTCACAACTTTAAAGTGTATTTCTTAAACTACTAAAGCATCACATCCGGGGAAAATAAAACCAATGCTCTCTGTTAGATTAACCTATGGATAATGAACATTTTTACCTTTACTGCACTAGCGATTTGGCATGCAAAACAAATTAAAAAAATGAATTTTTGAAGCTCTAAAAGCAGCCGATGGTTCTTCTGTCATGGAAGGCTTCAATCATTTTATTTTCTTCAATTAAAATGTGAGCGAAACGCAACAGAATATGGTTTAGTAAGATGTTTACTTCAGCTGTTGAAATGGCAATAAGTCAAGACTTTTGACAATAGCAGTTCTTCCATGATTGACAGACAATGTATGGAGAAGTTCCACTATGAATAGTCTCTCCCAGCGCTCTATACACCCTCCTGACTCTCGTGAAAGCAGACTTTTAAAACAATAGCTTTCTAAATCATTGTAAGACCTTTTTTCTTTAAGTGTAAGACTGTCTTTCTTTTAGGTAAGAGGCTTTTTTTTGTTTGTTTTTTGACAAAGTTTCTCAGGAGAAAAGGCTTATAAGTAGTGAGGGTTAGTCACTCTCGCAATGCAGGACACGTTTTGTTTTGAGGTAAAGTTGAGGAAGACAATTACATGTCCTGGGAACAATGGCCGACTCCCTGTGGACAAGTGGATAACTTCTACAAACCGACAGACAGACCCAGCATGCAGGTGCTTCTCTCGCTCCTTCAAACCAATACGTGTCCATGGTTACTATTGTCCGCTTCGCAAAGCCTTCCGCTTTAACCCCCCTGCGTGCGTGTGTGCGCGCGCGCGCACACACACACACACACAGATGCACACGCATAACCAATGTCCCAGCTTGATCCCAGTGTGGGCTGCAGGAAAGATGGTCAAAGAATGAAGTGCACACACACACACACACACACACACACACACACACACACACACACACACACACACACACACACATACGTCTTGACCAGGGATAATCCTCATTGGGAAACAGTGGGCTGAAAGCAGCCATGCATGCTGGTCATGGGCAAGACTGGAGCATTCACAGCCAACTGACTCGCACACTGTAGGTGTATGAGTCAGTGTCTGTGTTTGGAAATGGGCATCACACTGTATAAAGGTACCACCGATGATTTAATCCTTGACGTGGATTGATAGAAGTTCCCTCATTAAACCCAAGAATATTAAACCCTTTGCATGCCTGACCGGGAACATTTCAGATTTTGTTCAGGCCAACTGACCCGGGAAATTGGAGAAACGACTTTTAGGGAACATCCACTCTGCTGTCCATCACTTTTCACCCGAACATTTCTGTGTTAATCTGTATATGTGAAAGGGTTTTACAACCCAATGTGTGTCCACGGGCGCTTAATGCCCTTTACAATGTACCCTTGGAGACAGTCAGAAAATTGGAGTGGACCCTCCTATTCTGTTGAGGATACCACTAATATATGTGTGTCCACAAACGGCACGAAACTCCCTGTTACTTTCTATGTGAACCAGATGACCCACTGTGGATGTTTCTGTGTGTGTTTATGTGAGCGTGTGTGCGCATTTATGTGTATGAGTGGGTTTAGGGAAACAGCAAAGTTATATGCACTTTATCTTAAAACCCCTTTTGCCTGTCCATTATGCCGTGTGAGCATGTTGCTCTGCCCAGTGTGTGTGTGTGTGTGTGTGTGTGTGTGTGTGTGTGTGTGTGTGTGTGTGTGTGTGTGTGTGTGTGTGTGTGTGTGTGTGTGTGTGTGTGTGTGTGTGTGTGTGAACTGAGAAGTAGGTGGTTTGGCTTTGTAATCAGCTTGTGCGTTGGCCAGACGACTAGCGTGGAAATCATAACCATCAGTAATGGCCATTTTAGCCCCTGGATTTCTAAGGCTTTGGCACGTGTGTGTGTGTGTGTGTGTGTGTGTGTGTGTGTCTAGGTGTTGCTAACCACCAGAGGGAGACATTTATCCCAGTCTTCCCCTGCTGTGTTTTCCTTATCTGTGCCTATTCCTCTCTTTCCTTTGTCCTATTTTCTTGCGTTGACCTTGGACATCTATGTGTGTAAGTTCCAATAGGTTGTATTAAGGCTCTTTTTTGTGCAAAAGACTGCAGACGCACTGTAGTGTTAATTTCCAGCCTCTCCCAATAATCAGCCCATTACCTCAACATTATCAATAAGCTGAGCTTACTCCAACAGCAAGCTGATTAACCATCACACACTCACATACATGCACACACCAGGCACTGGTCTCCTATTGTTACTAGGCAATACTGTACTACCGCTCACTCCTGCACCGTCTGTGTACATCCTGTCCGCCCTGATCTCACCTCACTTCACAACCGTCCTTTTCATTCACTCAAATTATTCCCTTTCATTAAGGGTGGGCACATCTGGTCTGGACTGGATAGTGTTGGGGCTGCGTGATGTGTTACCGATATCATCATTCATCGTCGTCCAGTGGTCCTATCACCATGGCAGTAATATATGGTGATGTTGTCGTACAGTATTTTATATTTTATAATCCAAAGCTTAGCTACATTTTTCTCATCATGCTCTGATCATGGTTTGCCTATTTTTTTTTAGCAAGACCACACCTGACAGACTTGGCTGAGGACTCTTCTGTGATCAACTTCATATTACATTTAAGTTAAACCTTGCTGCCAAAAAGTGCACTCAGCTACAAAAATGTATTTCATCATCATTGGTGAGGTGGAGTATATATTTTGGGGGGGATATTATATGTGTGTGTATATATATATATATATATATATATATATATATATATATATATATATATATATATCAAAAGCAGATATTTTTATATTTATTGGCAATATTGTATAAAATGTCCTAGGTTTCAGGGCCTGCGAGGAGCTAAGGTGTGGGTGGGTCGGGGTATGTGTGCGTGTGAACGCTGTGGATTGCAAGTTTCCACAACGTGCATGTGATGGTGGGTCATCTCAGTTGACCAGCTGACACAGATACACTGGATCTCTATGAATCTACACAACAGACACGGACACACTTTGAAACTGGAGGTGATGTGGTTAATTATCTACAGCCTGGTCACCATCTGCCGTGTGTGTGTGTGTGTGTGTGTGTGTGCGTGTGTGCGCTGTAGTCGGGGCCTAGGCCTGGATAATCTGGGTTTACAGATTAGAACAGCACCGTAGAGGAGGAGTCGGGAGGAGGTGGAGAAGTGTTCACCACTGGACAATGACCGCAGCTCTATCGGAAACAAACCTTAAGACGAGCGAAGATAGAGGAGGACTTCTCTGCTTTTCTGAGGATGCAGCGCTTTTTTATGAGGACATACAATGACTGGACTCTTTTCGGACCCGCACGCCACTGCCGTGTTGCTGGGCTGCTGACTTCTTGAGGATTTTGCTGCCCACAATTTGCGGCGGACTCTATTAGGGTCAATATAAAAAGTAGCCGAGCAATTGAAAAAAAATTCACAAAGTAACCACAGATATTTTTCAATAAACCTCTGCCCTCTGGTTTCTGCCTTTCTTCAAATTTGAGCTATTGTTCAAATATTTTGTGGTTGATTTTTTTTCCAGAGGGGGGATTTGGCTGTGTTTTTCCGAATTGTGGTGTGGAACTGTTTTTTTTTTTTTTTTTCTTGTCTGACACCCTGATTACTTCGATCCAATGAATCTGGTTATCTGAGTTTCTCTTTGTCACACAAATCAATCCACATCAATAGGATCCCCTGAGGGAACCAGGCGACAAACAAAAACCAGGAGGTAAGAGAGAGCTAGAAGAGGAGGACAGCCTACTGGAGACTGGGGTGTTGTGGTGTGAGGGGGGTGGGAGCTGAGGCTGGGGTCCCCCGTGGGTTGCAAAAAAGCCCTCCTAACTCCCCCACCCTCCCTGCTGTCCCATCTTCTTACCGGGGGGTCAGTGGGAGTAAAAGAGGGAGTGGAGGAAGGAGAGGCCTATTGACGGTCTCTGGGGGGTAAGGAGAGGGGGAGCTCTCACACACAACCTCTCAATCTCCCCCATATCCCACCAACTCAAGGGGAGGGCCAAGAGAGAGGGTCGTGCGAGGTAGAGAGCAGGAGGAGGGAGTACTGTGGGATCGAGGAGGGGAGCAGGGTCTTATCCCAGGATGATCACATATGTGCACTGCCTCTCCCCGGAGCCGGTGCTCAGCTGCTGGCGCAGGGCCTGCTATGAGGGCCCCTCTGGTGGAAAGCTGGTCCTTCCTACATGTGCCTCCCTACGCCAGCCTGCCAAAAGGATGGGGAACAGCCTGCAGCCTGATTTCCTCTCCAGCCCGAGGCCTGCTAGGACGGACGGCTGCCTGCGCAAACGTCTGCTATCCGTTTCCAAGGTCCACCAGAAGCAGGACTCTCTGTGGATGCCCAAGCCGCTGTTGGGACCCGTCGCCAAGGGCTCACCGGGACAAACTCACACCTACAAGGATGTCAAAGGTAGAGAGCGGAGCGTATTATTTTGCCAGGGAGGTTACTAGCGTGATATTGTGGAGTTGTGTAGTGATTGGGTGCTTCAAATGAAGAGCAGACATGCAGTTTTTAAAAAGATAAGTTTTGTGAAACTAAAGACTGTAAGAGCTTCATAATCTTGTGTTGTATGGGAGGGTAAGGATGGGGTATAGCTCTGTTTTGCCTCAAAGTCAGTACCACTATTCTCCTTGAGTAGATGGTTTAAATGAATAGAAATGTGATTAAAGGGGTCTTGTCTTCAGCCTTAGAATTGCTCAGGTAGAGGTCGACAAGCTTTAGCATGACCTATGAGCCCCCTAGTCAGACTAAGTAGGACTTAGCACAGTATTGCCTTGCTAATATGAAGCTGTGAGTGAGGGTGGCGTTTAGTCTTCGCGGAGGTTCAGACTACTTTGTTTAAATGTCAAGTCACCTGACCTGCATGTGTCAAATCGTCACCTATCGTGTGCCAGAGATTCACAGGACATGTGTGGAAGCTTTTCCCAGCGGGACATTGTCCCTTCTCATTAGGTGATTTGCATTGCACCCTTAAGTTGCGCGATCTGTGCCTTCTGTCACTGCACCTCCATGCGTGTGTCTGTGTGCGTATATATGCAAATGTCACTTTTTTTTTTTGCCGGGCATTTTTGGTGTGTCATTACCACAAATTGTGATGTTATGACCTTAGTGGCCTCTGACCTTTGGAGACGGGGTCCTTGGGCCAGAGACGATTGATCCCAAGGAGAAAGATCCCAAGATCTTTTATGAATATGTGGTGCAATAAAACCATATTCTATAGCTCATTTGCTATCCTCATGATGACATATAGTCCATTAAGTTTTCAAGTGAACGCTGTGCTGGAAGACAAATTTTGTGTTTGTGTATGCAAACACAACATTTTTTGTGTCACTCTTTGTGTCTCTTGTAACTTCATGAATGAAGGTTGATGCCTTCAGGACTGTGTGGTCTTTGTGTGTCCATGTTTGTCAATAGCGTTTGCATGCTTGACTGCGTCTTTGCATGCTTGCCTCTGGACGTGGTCGCGTTCACCAATGGGGCGGTTTTGAGCATCCAAAGTGTGGGATGCTCCACTGGATGACCACCCTCGGGAGCGGGAAACAAAAGTCTGCAGCTGGAGGTGATGGTGCAAGCCCTGTGGGCAAGCGTGACGGGGGTTGAAGTTTCGAGGGGTGGATGGAACTGACACATCAGGGGCCATAGCGTTGACCCACTTCCACCTCCGCCAGGACATAAAGGAGCTATTAAAGTGGTGAGGGGAAGGAACGCTGAAGAAATTAAGGGAAAGGGAATTGAGGAGCAAAGGTTGAAGGTTAGATGTAATGAAGTTTTGAGCGCAGAAATACCACTTTTATTAGATTTGTAGTCAACTTGTTGCTCCACTCTGTAGCGGTGTTTGTTAGTGTGTGTGCATGCATGTATATGTCAGAATTGAGTTTTATTGGCCGACACAATTTGACTCCGGTTTTACACTGTACTTACATTCAGCAATCAACAACAAAGAGTCGTTTTTTTAAAAAGTAGGTTTTACCTACAGTAGCCTACAGTAAACAGTTGTGCTATCATGCACAACAGTAAAGTGAATAAAATGCATTTGCTCAATATAAGTATACTAAATATAAGAAATGTATGAATAATTTATTCCACAGTGAACATGGCTGTGGGTGTGTACGACTATATGATTGACGGGACTTTCCCTGAGGACATGCAGTGAGTGGCCACATGGCTGGGTTAATTCTTCATTAAAGAGATGGCCTGCGGGAAAACGCTATTCCTGTATCTCGAGATTCTGGTGTGCATTGCAGTGTTCTGAAACACCTTCCGGGGAGGAGAGGAGTTCAAGGCTCTGGTAGTGAAGAGATCTCGGAGTGAGGACAAGTTTAGTCCAATAATCCTTTCTGCAGACCTGATGATGGGATGTAGCCGGTGTGTGTCCCATTTAGCGGCAGTGCCAAACCACACAGTTATGGAGGTTGACAGACTCAATCACAGCTGAGTAAAACTGCACCAATAGTTCCTCAGGCAGGTTGAACTTCCTCAGCTGGAGCAGAAAGTACATCCTCTGCTGGGCCTTTTTTGTGATGGAGACGGTGTTGGGCATGTAGGGCTTGCATCAATCATCCCTGTGTGTTCGGCGTAACAAAGCGCTCTCAGACGACGGCGGCCCGACCTCACGCCTGCTTTGGCTAATGCTCTGTGACAGCTCAAGATGTCGCCCCAGTGGGTACAGTTCACTGTCTGAGCGCTGTAGGTCCAGTCATCCTCCTCGTCACACCAGAACCGATGGCCAGATGTACCCAGATGACCCCTGGCAGGAAAACACACGCATGCTGAAACACACGCTGAAAGACGCACGCCATCATTCTTTCTTATTACATCGTGTGTCACTGGGTTCTTGGTCGACCCGCCCTACTTGGTTTCCACTTTAGAAATAGAGCAGGTGTTTCTCCAGATCTCCCATAATCCCTTGGTTGGTTCAGCTATCAGTCAGAGCCAACAGCTCCCCGGGGACGAGTACCTGAGGGAGACCAGGCTTGGAGAGTTAACAGAATGAGTCCGGATGGATTGGCTGCATTTATTGAGGAAGGGCAGGCGAAAATCAGTTTGGATAATTGGATTATTGGGCTTGGGGGGGGGTTTGTGCCTCATTTGTTGCTCTGGTCCTTCAATCTCTCTCTTACTTCCTTTCCTTCCCCTTTTCTTTATCTCAGTTGGTAAAGTTCTTCTTAATCGAGTAGAGCCTGGCACTTAGCTTACCACATCATCATCTTAACCAAGTTTGCCAAAGTGGGGCCCACAGGATAGTTTTTGCCCACCACAACCTTTAATTTGGCTGACCAGAGGCCCTGGGGAGAATAAATGGACTAATAATAATAAGAATCATAAGCTATTTATACACCTTCCATAGTTTGACTTCTTTATTTCCTCTTTAATTTGTGTGTTTAGTTCTGTATTTTTTGGCACTGAAATCAAAGTTTGACATTAGATGTATTTTTTTATGGATAGAACATGGTTGGATTCTCTTCTTTTATCATTTAATCATAATTATTATGAGTAGACCGTATATTGGAAGCCACGTACCATTTTGTTATCGTTCTGCCAATTAGTTTCAGTTTTGGCACCCCTGATCTGAAACCTTCACACTCTAATGGTCACCACCATATGGGGGAGGGTGGGATGGTAGAGAAAGCACACTTAAGGATTCTCTCTCTCTTATCTTATCAACCCCTACACTGTGTTTCCTACTTCTCTCAGGTAAACCTGTGAAGTCAAGTAGATCTGTGATCTTCAGGAAACACGCTCTGTAGTTGGACCGTTCCCCTGACCGACTGACCGACCAAACTCTGAACTGGAAGCAGTGTCTCATACTCCTACCTTGTCCTTACTCTACACCTTCCAAGTACCTTAAATTTACAAGTAAGAGAAGTTCACAAAGACACTTTGTGAAGAATCTCAGGTGGATTTTGACACATGCACTGACTTAAGTGCACAACTGCAGGCAGTGCTTTAGTTTTGACAGGTTAGAGACAGAAAACAATGGGGGTTTAGAGTGTGGGGGAAGAACAACTAATCTCATTATCAAGAAACAAAGAGGTAAATTCCTCACTTTCTTTTGGTTCTCTCTCATTCTCCCCCACTCTTGTTAGGCACACTAACACAAACACGCACATGTAAACCGTTGCACACACTTTCGGGAATTGGGGGGTCAGCATCAGTCATCCGTAAAATGGGTTACAGCTCTGTTGTCTGTCAAGGCAACTCTGTCTGCTTCCCGCTGTGTGTGTGTGTGTGTGTGTGTGTGTGTGTGTGTGTGTGTGTGTGTGTGTGTGTGTGTGTGTGTGTGTGTGTGTGTGTGTGTGTGTGTGTGTGTGTGTGTGTGTGTGTGTGTGTGTCTCGTTCCCTTTGTGAGACAAACCAAGCCCTTTTTCGCTGCCCTTTTCTCACCCACACAGTCACCCACTTAGAGGATGATGGAGGTAAAGAGAAATCGATGGGCAAAACGCGGTTTCTTGTGGACCTAATAAGAAGACGGGGAAAAACCCTTAATTTGTAAAAAACCATAATAGGTAACGGCTGACTAGTGAGCAGCTAATAGCTTCTCCTCCATCATGTCAGGCTGGAAACTAATGAAGTCGCCACTGACGGGTAGTGAGAGGTAATCAAGTTGTACCACGTTAGGTGGTGTGTGCCATCTCGGTATAATCAGCTGAAGGGACTGGGCTCAGGTGGCCTATGGTTTTCAGAAGAGAAGAAGTGATTTTTGGGGGGCGGAGAGAGAAGGGAATTGGTACTTGAATGTGTGTGTGTGTGTGTGTGTTGCCCTGCACCGACGGGGGCGTCAGGTGCTGGTGTCCCTCACACCCCCTGCAGTCTTTCTGCTGAGTTTTAACTTTAAAACACAATTAACCCATCAGGGCACGACAGCCATGTAATCAATGGAGACAGCAGACATTCATCATGCTGTTAAGCCCAGATATCAAGACTGGAACACATGGAATGGAGAAGGTTCGCACACATGTTTTTCTTTCTTGTTTTTTTTTCTTTCTTTCTTTCAATTCCTTGATTTATTTTATTTTTTTTACGAATAAAACTATACCATATACCCTACACTTGTCTCATGTCCCGTATCCATACAGAGAGCCCTCTCGTGGTTGGGTTTGTATACCGCAGTGTCTTTAAATGCAGTTATAGTGGACCTATTATGCTCCTTTTCAACAACTTAATATGGTCTCTGAGGTCCCCAAAATAGGTTAAAAAAAAAGTTTTTTTGCTGAAAATACCACTCAGATACGGGAGCGGGATACGGCCGGCCTTGGGGCTTTTTTGTTTAATTCAATTACGGAAGCGTCGGAAAATAAAAGAAATAAATACATCTACAGTTTTCTTTGAAGAAACGCTCAGCGGACAGTCATGGATGTTGGTTTTATTCCCCTTTCTTTGAAAATATTTGGGCTGGTCTCTGCAGACAGGAGCACTTCCCATGCTTAGCTCTTAGCTTCGACGCTAGCGGGTCCGGTCCGCTCCGGCGTGGGTGGAGTTACTCCATTGGGGGCAGTTCTAATGCAACTGAAGTGACGTATATTACTGCGATGACATAAATCAGGGCAGCAAAGCTGAATGACTCATTTTAGGACATGTTTTCTGAAACTGACAGCTCACAAAAAACTGACTGGGTTGTCTTATTTCACAGTGTGTTAGTAGGCCCATCAGAAACAAAAATGGATTTTTCACAAGCACTGAAAAAGTATCGCATCGCATCATAGGCCCCTATGTCTCACGGCTTTTGTAGTGATGACAGCATGGAGTACGGCTGTCCTTAAACTGAAGTATGGCCCAAACAGTATCATTCCAACTATCCCTAAACTATTACTATTTTCACACCAAATTTAGAAGGTTGACCTGGGTTTTTTAAACCCGGGTCAACCCGCTAAAAATAGACGATTGAAACCTTTCCCATGGCCAGGAGAAATTCGTTTTTTTTCCTTGTGCGTCATGTTAGACGTCACGAACACGCCAGAAAAGGCGCGTGAGACAGAAACTCAAACAAACAACTACATAAAACTTGAAAAAAAGTATTTTGAGACATTCAAAAGAATAGGATCAATCATGAACGACCCAACACTACAGCATGGCAGCATGGATACGCCATGCTGTAGTGTTGGGTCGAAGTGCTTCAATGGCAGGGAGCTGTTACCGGCAGGGAGTGTTGGGATTCTCTGCTGCCCCACGGTGCGGTCCCCACACTCACAACATTTCACAGTCCCCCGTGCAGAAAAAAGTCAATAACTTTTGATTTTGGATTCTGAATCGGATATGGAATGATACATGGATATTTCTGTCTTTTTTATACGTCAGCGTCTGGAATTTCAACGCATGCGCATCGCGCAGGTAAAGGGGCCAAAATTAGCAGGTCGACCTGGGTGTTCTGTTCAAATAAGAACCGATAGGAGGTGGAACCGATTAAAACCTGGGTCTAGTTGCCAGGTCAGTGGACCTGGTACTGAGATCGTTTTTTTAAATTTTCTTTCTTTCTCCACTGGTGACAAATGCCGGATGTTGGTTGTCCATGGTAGCTGGTGTTACCGGGTTTTTGGTGCAGTGGGAAAGGGGCATATCACTTCTTAGTTGCACTCCCACTCCTCCTCTCACTCCCTTTCCCTGAAGCCCCTTGAAGCTGACTCTGATTTCACAGAGTGTTGATGTTTGCGTGTAAGACGGCACATTGGTGGACACCCTAACACGGGTTACAGGGTCAAAGGTCACAACTAAAATAACGCCTCTCGGTAGGGGTGTGTGTGTGTGTGTGTGTGTGTGTGTGTGTGTGTGTGTGTGTGTGTGTGTGTGTGTGTGTGTGTGTGTGTGTGTGTGTGTGTGTGTGTGTGTGTGTGTGTCTTCATGGAGGTGGGGGCACATCGCTCTCTTAGGGTTAATGCATTTAGACAGGTGGCTCTAACAGGTGAATGTGTTCACACTTGAATGGTCCGGCTAGTGTGTGTATGTGCTTGCGGGTCCATGCACCTTTTGCCCATATCAGGTAAACTGGCTGAGTAGTTTGCACAACGATCAACACAACAAAGTGCATTTTAAATTGGCGATAAAATGTGCAACATTATACAGGAAGATCAACTAGATTTAAATGGAAATAACCAATTTGCTCAGCTAACCCAGCTTTGTAGCAACTACAGGCTCTGAACAAGGGCAGATTATTTGCCAAAGCTTATACCCCCTCTGAATAAGCCCCAATCAGTTCAGCCCTGTTCTTCATAAGACCTTTTGCAAGCACCCTGTGCACTAGATGACCTTGTTCACAGCTAATTTCTTTAATGAGAGGCATGATCACTGCAAATCACTCCTCCACCCCATGCCACTGCCTGTCAGGTCCCCCGCGGATTCTGGCCCCGCTTGCACCTCCAGCCTGTCTGCTGTGCCAATTTTGCCAGCTTACATTTTTCCAAAACCAAATTTAAAATTGTACGCAAAATGATGTGCATTTGACTAATGATTTCCTAGGCAAATCGTACATCCAACAAATAGCAGTCTAAGTGTTACATGTGTGTATGTGCTCTCCCATCCCGCTGAGCCTGTCAAATGCTCTACCACGTACAATTCTATCAAAGCCACTGGGCTAAGGGACTTGTCTCCACCCCCATCTGTTTCACATAAGGTGAAACAGACAGATGGACTGTGTCTCTCCCAGTCCAGGTCTCTGTACCTGGAGCGCCGTCTCTCTTGACCTCCAGCAACCTTTTTTTCCCTCTCTTTCTCGCCCCCATACCACAGCCTTCTCCACTTCTTCCCCTAGACCCAGCTCTCTGTGCTCAGCTCAGATCAGCTGGAGGCTCCATTAAGCCGCAATAAGAAAGGCTAACCCTCTGAAGATTTTGCGTCCCCCCACTTCAACACTCCCCATTCCCTACTGACTCCTAACAAATGGAGAGAGAGAGAGGGAGGGAAAGAGAGAGAGAGAGAATATGTGAGAGGTTCTTCAATTCCTTCTCAATAATGACTTGTCCTCGACATTACAAACCCCCTTTTTCTAGTTTGAGGACACACCCCGTGTGAATTAATTAAATGGCAGAAAAGAGAGGGAACAAATGGTAGAGAAAAGGAAAGGCAGTTGAGTGTTACGGAGCTATAGGTAATCATTTTAAAGCCAAATTTGAACATCCATTGATTACTTTTCAATAGTGCAGCTATGGGATTGGAAAGCGTAGTGCAGTTTCTCTTTGTCGACACAAGATGCTGCTATACTACAGCTAAGCAGATTTCCTCATTATGAAAAGGAACTTGGGCGCTTTAAGGTTGCTGACTGTGATGATGGCAAAGTGACTATCTTTGAATCAGCGCTGCTTCATGAGAGTCATTGAATTTTTTGTTAAACCAATGACTGTATGAAGATGACAATTTGGAATATGGAATTATGTTAATTACCATAGCCAATTTGCATGGCATTAATAGCCTATCAGACAGAATACACACTCGGATTTATCTCCTCCCAAAAGAAGACGTGATTCGTCACAAGAGAATCAACTGGAGCAGAGGGCTCTTAAATTTTGGTTTATTTGATCTGGGAAATATGCTTATTACCCCCGGGACCCATTTAGAGGGCGCCCTTGCAGCGTAGAACACAAGCCTGCTTTCTCCATTAATTCATCAGCCCCTTCGTAAAGCCTGGGATGTGACAGGGCAGGGCAGGAAGAATAGGAGGACGGGCGGGCAGGGGGCTCTTTATTAAAAGACGGGGGGGGTTAGGGACTGGGAAGGAGGGGCTAACTTGATTTGGGGTTCCTAGACGAGGGCTCGGGATGGGATTAGCGTGACTGACCCCCTCCTTTTGCACACGCACAGGGACGCGCGCTCACGCACACAGATTTAAACGCCTCCTAGTTGTCTATTCCTAAATCTGTTTATCTAGATAGATGACAGTGGCAATCCCATATTCCCTATAGACTGCGTGTGTATGGATGCGAGTGTGTTTCCATCGTTACTGATTTATATTGTATCTCGGACCTCTAAGCCGGTGTGTCGTGAGACAGATTTATACTACCCCGCCTTTACAGTGGAATTACAGCGTGCTTATCATAACACCGCAGGGAGCCGGTGTAGTGTTACACCGTTCAGTATTAGGTATAAGTATTATCCTGGAAGTCACAACTGACCACAATCCAACTTACCTTTTTTTTGATTGGTGTCAATCAATTTTAAGCTTTTCTTTGCATGCCATATTGCTTTCACTAACCCGTCAAAAAACAACAGATTCTTATTGGATTTGTGATCCTGTATAGCAAAATTAAAGTGAGCACATTGTATTGCTTGTAGGCTACACTTGAAATTACGCAGACTGCAGATGAGCGCACGATTTGTGGTTCATGGGTCAGTCACACTGACAGTGTTAGCCTTCCCAAAGTGAGTTCACCTATAACAGTAGACATCTGTGAGAAAGTGGTGGTTTTTGGAGGTTACTTTACTTAAAAAAAAAGTTTACATAGAACAAGTGGATAACCTGCAAAGGGTTAGGTTAGATACATAATTTGGGTTAGATCGAAGCGGTAGGCAGGCCACGAGCCAGTCATGCGTGTCAAAATGTATCGGCTATTAAGAATAATCACTGGCAGCCACCAGAACTCACTTCCGACCCCCAAATATTCACTCTGATTGGCTGGGCCCTCCTACCCTGGGGCCTTATTGCTTTGTCTACTTCCTGCGTCCGCGGTCATTGGATAGTCGTCTCGACTGTTGACTGTTGTCAGCTCAAGGTTCGACCCACCGTTCTTATTATTGAGAATGGAGGTACAATCTAGAAAAGGGGGTCAAGGGGAGTGTTGATTCTTCACTTTTTGTGTAGTGCACACACTCATGAAATTGAAATTGAAATTTTGGACCGATGCCTATGTTTAAAATACCAATGTTTCTTCTTTTTTTGTTTGTTTATTTTTTTGTTGTCATTCCCCCTTCTGTGCCAGGGACTCAAAGAAATCTTCATTATAAAAAAACAACTGTTTTAAAGTCTTTCAGCCCTTCATTACACTATCTTTGAATGAGCACCAATTCAGACAACTTCATTCATATATCATACAAATGTATTAAAAAACTTTAAATATAACCTTCTATTACATGACAAATAATATTTTTGTGAAAAGTAACTGTTCAAAAGCCTTTTTAGCCTGCTATAAATAAAAAATAAAATTGGGAAAACATAAATTAAATATAATTAAATGTCAAAGGGATTAGAAAAGCAAAATCATAAAATCAATAATCAAAGTTAAAATATTGACTTTTTGCTGTCCTCTTCGGCGGAATTACAGCCAGATGTTATGTAGCTACCTTACAGAGCGGAGAAAGCGTGGAGCTGACTACTATGCATGTGTGCTGCGACTGCCGGAGTTTTGTGCTGCAGTGACGGACATTTTCTCTGTAATACAGGTACTCCTCACTTAACAACCGTGTTCCGTTCCGACAACCAGGTCGGTAAGCAAATTGGTCGATAAGTGAGGACCCGTGTTATTTCACGGTAAGGGGGCATGGCCATTGCGAATGCTAGTGTAGTGAATACTGACGGACTGTGGAAACGAGACTGAGACTGAGAACATATATGTAGTGTATAAAGTATTTATAGTGTATATGGTGTATATAGCATAGGAGGAAAGAGGAGTCAATTTTATTTGGACATCGAGGATAAAAATATTGCGATAATTATCATTTTCATTTTAGCGCCCAGCAGTAATTTAAATTTTTCTTAGAGGGAATTATTTTCACTGGACATTATGACCGGAGAGATTTAAATATGTGAGACTTCAACAGATTTTCGCAGTCAAAAACCGGCAATTACCAGATAACGGAAACTCTGA
This sequence comes from Zeus faber, assembly GCF_960531495.2. NCBI lineage: Eukaryota > Metazoa > Chordata > Actinopteri > Zeiformes > Zeidae > Zeus > Zeus faber. The sequence continues at coordinate 14,478,653 of NC_137189.1, forward strand.
CACACACACACACAAACAGACACACACACACACACACACACACACACACATACATTTCCCTTTCCACGATGAGACAAACCCCAAGTGGCTTGTTGTTCTGTGTCCTTGAGCCAGCGGACGCACTTAACCTAAATTAGCCCGCTCTGCCTCTCCTCCTGTATCAGAAAGGACCCCGGTCTCCGTTGGCAACACCAGCCGTGCAACCCACACCACGGTCTAGGTTGCTCACTGGTCAGCAGCTGCAGAGATAAGGCGCTGGGACTCCTTGTTAAAGCTGCCAATTGGGCATTCATTGAGGTGTATTAAATTTGTTAGTCACTCTAGAGTACATTGAAACTCAAATGCCTAGTAAATTGTACTTTGTAATGACTCTAATAAAGATTCTGCAGACTTCCCAGCTCTCGCTTTCTTTGTGTAATCACTGCCAGCATTGCTCCCTGGCCAGCCCTAACCTTGCACTTTTAATTAGGTCAGGTGTTATGTTAGTGTGTCAGTCATAAACCTCTATTATTGGTATTATATCTGGAGAGACACCCCCACACAGATGTTGGACCCTGTGGACCGACCTCGGGAGGTTTACTCTGCGGTGAATCATATCTGTGTGTGTTTGTGTAGGAGACTTATGGCTGTTTGTATTTGAAGTTAATTAAAAGATTGTACTAATGAGTATGGTGTTGCATTGGAATGCATAGACAGGCCCAGTTTTAAAATGTGGGTCAGAAAAGCAGAGTGGCAGCAGCAGTGGGTGTGGGTGGGTGTGGGTGGGTAGGTGGATGCATGCAGGCAAAATCGCTTATGTGTGATCTCTGTACACATCCATGCAGCTGTTGTCTTATTTAACCTATTTGTGCAGTGGCATGTGTTTACTGTCAACAGAGGAAAAAAGAGAGAGGTTATGGGGGGATTATAATACCTGCAGATTACATCATAGTTGATGAGGTATCTTCAGTCAGTGCATTTGGGTCTTGTGAGATGTATTAGAAGTCCGAATATGATCTAATACACATTCTATGTCCTCGCATAAACACACACATATTCGTGCACAACAAGGCCTTGTGGTTATTGATGTGGTACATTCCTCGGAGGCTCTCTCAAGAGGTGAGGGAGGGGCCTGGAGTCGATATGTGTGGAGACAGCGTGGCTGGGGGGAGTAATGGCCCCTGAGGTGTTTGGGGGGAAACTGGAAAGGCCTCTTTCTATGCTTCCCTGTGCCTGCTTCAATATTGATGACGACAGACCTGTGTATTTTAGATATTATGTATATTGTTTGGGTGCGTGTTATGCCTTAGCGCAGGGGTGCCCACACTTTTTCGGCTTGCAAGCTACTTTTAAAATGACCAGGTCAAAATGATCTACTTACATTAAAAATGCTTAATATATTTAGAAGAAGAAGAAGAATCTTTGTCACACAGCACACCACACTACAACACATGCACGCACAAACACACACATGCACATGGTTTGGATGGTGGCCGGTGAAATGAGGCCTCTGCATTTATCCCATCCTTGGCTTGTTCTTCCTCCGGGGGGGCAGCCAGTAGCAGTGGGCAGCATTCGTGGACGCGCCCGGGGACCTGGTGACGAGTGTCCATCGCACACAGAAAGGCTCCTATTTAGGAGATAACCTGCATGGTGCCAACAGCGCCCCAGGTGGGAATTGAACCCAGGACCTTCTTGCTGTGATTCGATTCCCGCCTGGGGTGCTATTTTATTTATATATATATATATATATATATATATATATATATATATATATATATATATATATATATATATTGAATATACTTTATATACAATATATGCATCACTGCATGAACCCTGACGGCACAATATAATGAAATACATTTAGGGTCACTACCTTACTTTAATGATTTGCACTGAGTGGAGTCGGCCAGGGTTGCATAGTCCAGACAGTAGCTGCTCGTAGCCAGCCTCAAGCAGGCTTCCAAATGATCATCAGTCATGGTGGAACGGTATTTGGACTTAATAATCTTCATGTGGGAAAAGGCTGACTCTTGTCTTTTCCTTGCAGAATTATTATTATTTTTTTTTTGAATGGCGCAATCGACCCGCACTACCTTTGCGATTGACCGGTCGATCGCGATCAACGTATCGGGCACCCCTGCCTTAGCGTGTTTCAATCAAACTTTGTTTTGGTGATATTTCCACAGCAGTTAAATGGGGGTAACATGGTGATGGGGTTCAATTTATAGTCCCGTTGCTGAGGGTGAGGGGACTTCTAGGGGCAAATTCACGCTGACGGGGACATAAACTGCCGCAGGCCAGGAGAAAAACCGCCACTCTATCCACAGGGATCGAAAAACACAAGCACACAAAACAGCCTGCTGGTTCACTAACACTCGCTTAGGGTCCCCACTCTACATGGGGCACATTCTAAGTTTGACACGCCTTTTATTCTACATGGAGGTAACAAGCCATAAATTTTCCTTCGTTGAAGGTGTTTGAATGGAGGACTCATTTAATGGCGGCTCGCCTCCTCTGCTGTTCAGGCTCAATGTCGACTGTCTTGGTGCTTTTCCAGTTGCCTAGGCCGTGAGGCACGTCAGCGAGGAAGCTAAAATGCTTCAACATAATGAATGGATAGATGCCAAACGGCCCCACCAGACTCTTAACAGGAAGATCTTCAAGTTAATGTGAAAATCCATAAGATTGTCTGTGATGTCCCACAATTCCATTCGGGTTAGGTCTCACATATTAGGCCATCCTTCCGGCAACATGCCAACACAGACACACACACTCTCAAACTTATGTGTTGAATGAAAAAGGATTCTTTCGACTGCTTCGTGTTGTCCTTCTTCATGAATCACACAGGCTGCAATGTAGACATATTACGCAGGCAATCTGCCTCTCACTCATGTTCTGTCAGGCTTGGATTTCAAAGGCAGTCTGTAGGAAATTCCTGGGTCAGATGCTGGTGAAAAGAAAATTAGGCATGACCACTAAGACTGCTGGGTGTGCGTGTGTGTGTGTGTGTGTGTGTGTGCCTTCTATGGATTTGCTACCCGTGGATGTCCTGCATTCAGGCGCTTATGGTGAGTTCCCCATTTTCCATTCATCTCTCTTCCTCTCGCTCTTTCTCACCTTTCACCTCTGACCTCACCTCTCCAGGTGCCTTTATCTCCTCTCAACCTGGCCTTGTGTCCTCCTCCTGTTACTAATCTGTAGTCGTTTTGACATCTTCTCTGTAAAGTGGCTCCCCATTCTATGGCCACATCAAAGAATCTCTAAACATTCCGTTTGTCCTTCCACCGCTCTCTCTCTCTCTCTCTCTCTCTCTCGCTCTCTCTCTCTCTCTCTCTCTCTCGCTCTCTCTCTTTTCTACCCATATCTCTTTATTCTCATCCCCTTATGAAGTTCTTTGTGCTCAGATGTTTTGCGTGATACCATCAGTTTCCTTTTATGGACCCACAGTCTGACCGCATATTGTGCTCAAGTCCTCAAAGTGAGTTTTCTTCTCAGTCATGCATTCATACAGTTGCCGATTGACATCGAATACACAGTTTTTAAAACAGACAAAACATCTGACGGTCCTGGACCACATCCATGACACTATATGCATATATGGACACACACACTGAAAGGAGGCAACAGAGGGCGATTATGTTTGGTGGGTGTGTTCAGGGTGTGGTGTGCTGGGTGTCAGCCGGACTTGAAGGTTTTTCTCATGGATCACAAAGGACAAGCTGTCTATAGAAGGAGGCCCCAATGCCTTTCACTGAGAAGAATACCCCAGCGTGCATGCACACACACACACACACACACACACACACACACACACACACACACACACACACACACACACACACACACACACACACACACACACACACACAGGACCCCCCCCCCCCCCACACACACACACACACACACACACACACACACACACACACAGGACCCCCCCCCCCCCCACACACACACACACACACACACACACACAAAGGAGTGGTTGTTGTCATTAACTTGAATTCACCGAAAATCTCCGCTATTTGTTCCTACCAGAGCGAATGCCGTAACTTTGCTAATCACTCACTTACTCGTTTTTAAGCTGGAATGCCATAGGCCTCCAGTGGTTTGAAGTAGAGCGCTCTCTCAACGATGATGCCAACACAGTGTCACCACCGTCCAGCGACATCGCGACAGCAGCCACCCCAAGCAAACTCTTGATACCGGTCTTATTGATGTCTTGTTTCTTCAGAGGGTAAATGGTGAGGAGGCTGATGTCCGCGGAGACAACTGTCTGCGGAGACAACTGTCTGCTGTGGAGTCATGCAAGACTGCCTAGTGTGTTTGTGTGTGTGCATGTGTGCGTGCGTGCGCGCAGAAATGTGTAAGCAAAAAAAAAATAATAATAATTAATGGGGAATCGCATGGACAAAGAACAACTTCTGTGGCTTATTCTCTAATTTCTCTCATGCTGAGGGAACGATAAGGTGTGTGTGTGTGTGTGTGTGTGTGTGTGTGTGTGTGTGTGTGTGTGTGTGTGTGTGTGTGTGTGTGTGTGTGTGTGTGTGTGTGTGTGTGTGTGTGTGTGTGTGTGTGTGTGTGTGTGCGTGCTGAAATCCCAACAGCAGTGAGGCCCGTTTCAATGGAGTAGGTCAGACGGAAAGAGCAGGGGAGAGAGGGATGGGTGGGTTAAGAGGTCTAAAGAGGGCAAACTGTCGTTTCCCTGTCACCTCTGTCTAAGTGGAAACAAGAAGAGAGAGGTTGAAGGATGAGAGACTGAGTTGAGACTAGTTAGAGAGAGAGAGAGAGCTGAAAAATAAAAAACAAAACTCAGAGAAAGAGAGGCAAGAGGGAGACAGAGAGAAACTAAGGGGACAGGTGTGAGAGAGAGAGAGAGAGAGAGAATTCAAGCTGTGGGTAGAATGACAATAACATAATCAGCCATAATAATCCATAATAACAATCTGCTGTGATATTTCAATCTCAATAAGGCAAATAAAGCTTTAGTAATATCTGCGAGCTGCTTGAACCTTGAAACTATGGTCTTTCGCCTCTGGTGTGTGGTTGTGGGAACTTTACCTCTTGCTAAAGTCATTAGTGCCAAAATAACAGTGATTACAGCTTGTTTACTCAGGCTGGCCTCCATGTCACCTTAGCGGCCGTGTGGGTGGGTGAGTGTGTGTGTGTTTCTATTGTGAGAAAGCTGCTGTTTATTCAGGAGTCAGATTGTTCTAACTGTGGTGTCTGGCACCACGTCTCTTTTCACGTGTTGTGTTGTGTGGTTATTGGCTGAAAAGATTGTTTTTTTTATTTAAATTCATGGTTCAGCAGTCATTGCACCGAACCCTCAAACTTCTTGGAGTTAAAGGACAGCGGTGCAAAGGAGCCATCAAAAACATTGTGGAGGCTGCTGAAAAAGCCTCACGATGGCTGTGGATCCGGAGGTGAGATCCGTGGAGTAGCAGGCCACTTGGACACAAGCCGGGGACTGATCACCCCTGGCTGGGCCGCCCGGGTGAGGGTGTCTGATGACTAAAGACCCGAAACACCCTATGACACCAGGTACATCACTGAAGACGTGTCCAAGTAGCACCACATGGTGTATTCACAAACTAAAAAAAACAGCAGCATCCATTCCACTTGCTCTATCAGCATTACCTCGCTTTGGGATACTGAATTTGGTGTGGAGGATGAGGATTAAAAATCAGAAACAATATTTTGAAGGAAATTCATGGCATTCAATGCATTGGCCTAAAAAAAAGCACTATCAAACAGTGTTGGCCATAATCATTTCACTATACTTCTCGCTCGCGCTCTCTCTCTCTCTCTCTCTCTCTCTCTCTCTCTCTATCTCTCTCTCTGTCCTGCTGATCTATTATTCATGCGGTGGTCCGGAGCAGAGTGCAAGATAGCGAGAGATCAGGTTCCGTTCGACCCCCATGAACATCCACTTCATTCACAGCAATGGAGGGGTGGAGGAATAGTGAGGGCATACGGAAGAGAGAGAGGATGCCCACAGACTCTCTCTCACACACACACACACACACACACACACACACACACACACACACACTATAAATAATACATTTTCATTCACAGAAAACTGTGGAGAGGGGGGGGCGAAGAGCGGTGAAGAATGTTATCTGCTTTCTTGTTTTTAAAGTTATGTCATTTTTTTAAGTTGTTTGTTGGTTCCTTATTTCAGCCATGTCGCTGCCTTGCTCACAGGCTCCTTGGCATCCCACTCCTTTGCATAAATAGGCTGTGCAGTGTGCAGCAGCACAAAATAAATACATTTTCCCTTCTGACATTGGAGTGTTGAGTCGAGGGGTTTAAGGAGCTCAGCGCTCTCTTATTTTAGTCCAATTAGAGAAATAAAAGCTGAGACCTGTTAGGCACTGGGGGACGTGTGTGTGTGTGTGTGTGTGTGTGTGTGTGTGTGTGTGTGTGTGTGTGTGTGTGTGTGTGTGTGTGTGTGTGTGTGTGTGTGTGTGTGTGTGTGTGTGTGTGTGTGTGTGTGTGTCCTTAAGGTAAAGACACTCGGGGCATTAAACAAAGGTTTGATATTGAGTATTGATCCAGAATGGGAAGGGTTTGTGTGTGCTCTCACATGCGTGTGCAAGGTTGGCAATCTCTCTTCATTTTTTGTTAACCATTATGTCGTTTAATTACATGATTTAATTAACAAGGCTCAATCACTCCCATAATAACCATTTTCATTTCACACTGTGGAGAAAAACTTCAAAGTAGAGAACATAATGACATTTTCTTGTGCATCTTTGTTCGCGTTTTCGGAACAAGATTAAGAATTCAAAAGTTTTAAATACCAGGATTCAACTAAAGCCAGTTTCCTAATTTTTGAAAAACTGACCCATCTTACAGATCCTGATGCTTTGCCTTAATAAATCCACAGCAAATTTAGATCAAATCAGATATCACTTAATTAATCCCAGAGGGGAAATTAACTCCACAGTCTATCGATGTGTTGCTAAATCAAGGGGTCTGTTAAAGTTAAACATGCTTCCGAGCTTATCTCAGCCTTGAGGCCTGAGTTACACATTTACAGTAGCTGTTTGTTGTATGAACACATTAAATATTGATATTGTTTGTGGTTTAGGGTGGTGGGGATGCTCCAGTCTGCGATAGGCGGAAGGATGTATGGATGAGTGCTTAGATAGATACTGTAGATAGATAGCCCTAATCCTAGATTTGTCCTAGATTCAGATAGAGTTGTTGACCTGGCTGTCAGACTGTGTGTGTGTGTGTGTGTGTGTGTGTGTGTGTGTGTGTGTGTGTGTGTGTGTGTGTGTGTGTGTGTGTGTGTGTGTGTGTGTGTGTGTGTCTGTTGGAAACAATAGGCTCTCTAATAAGCAGCACCGCTCGAGCTGGCGTCTGAACACATTATCTTAATACTGTACACGTGCCAGACCCACAGACTCCACACCAAACATTTCCAGGGCCAATCAATTCAAGCCTGGGCACAGCATGGGAGTGAGAGAATGAGATGAAGATAGAAGGAGTGGAAGATATGGAAAATCACAATCGGGAATGATCAAAAATGGAATCACTTAAAACTACAAACCCTAAACCCTACCGGTTTGAAATTCTTCCCAGTGGTGATATTAGTGCAGCGACACAGGATGCAAGTACGGTTGCAGAAACACCAACATATGATATTAAATGAATTCCACAGGGGGAAAATTAGGGTAATATTGTGGGTGAAATTACTGTGAAATAGTCAATATAAAACACGTAACGTCCAATGTTAAAGACCAAACACCCTGAATCGACATGATAGAAAAAGGTTGACAAGAACAAGGTCTGGACAGGGGTGGTGGTGGGGGGCTTTTACCATGTATTCAGGGATCATTTGCAATCCCATTCAAGCTCTTGTTTCAGCCCCCCACCCCCACCCACTCCCCCACATCTATTTGGGATGAAAAGAAACAGGGTTGCAGAAGGGGGGGGAGGGTCGAGCGCACACGCGAGACCGAGACCGGACAATGGACGGATTGTATGTGATCCATATTTATGTGCACAGATTGCGCGGCAGCCATGTGCAGGACTGCAGATCCAGCAGGCTGTGAGCGATCAGACAGAGGACGGAGAAGGAGGGGAAAAAAGAGATACATAGAGAAACTAAAAGGAGATGAAAATAACCTGAACTAAGTACTTAAATAATAATAAAAAACATTGACCATTTTTTTCACAACTTCAACCAATTGGAGTTAATGTGTGATGAACTTGTACGGCGCAATTTATAGCAGGTAGGGAAGTGCTTTACCAACACCTGGTTAATGACAGAAAGAAACTGTTATAAGCGATATAAGATATAAGCGTGAAATGTTTACACTTAATAACACTTTACCTGCGGGTGGAACACGCCTTCCACCGAAATGATCCCGTTTATGAACCCAAGGCGTGTT
>NC_137189.1:14487242-14517242 GCF_960531495.2 Zeus faber
GGCACAAGAACCGGAGCCAAGATCTGAGCTGCCTCATTCCCTTTAGATTCGAGACATAATCTGGAGAGCGCGGAAGAAAAACAGAATGAGGGGAAATGTACACTGGATAGAGAGGAAGAGAGAGGGGGAAAGAGCGATTGATGATGAGAAATAAAGGGGAGAGGCAGACAGAGCTCCTGGGTAACCAAAGTGCGGGGGAACAGAGGGGGCGATCCTGTGTGTGTGTGTGTGTGTGTGTGTGTGTGTGTGTGTGTGTGTGTGTGTGTGTGTGTGTGTGTGTGTGTGTGTGTGTGTGTGTGTGTGTGTGTGTGTGTGTGTGTGTGTGTGTCAGGCTGCCGGTTGGTGGTGCAGGGGGCAGTTGACTGGTGTGTATGTGTGTGTTTAGAGAGAGGGAGCGGTAGTGGAAGAAGGAGAGACAGTCAGTGAGGCTCATTGTGAGTGTGGTGGACACGCAGCCGCACAGACCCACTCTGAGCTCAGCTGCCGTGGAGGGAGAATGTGAGTGGAGGAGTGCAGCTCTCGTTGGTCCGGTCCTCCCTGCAGTCCATTAGAAAGGACTTTTTAATTATTTTATTAGCGGACACAGACACACGAGCAGGAATTATGGTGTTTATCGGGACCTCGCTTAAATCTGTGATTAAGTACTTCAAAAGAAAAGGTAAGGGGCGGTCACTCTTTATTTTATGCTTTTCTTAGTCATGCTTAATTTAAGTAGATTAATGTGCAATTATAGTTTAATAAGTTTGCTGTCTTTTCCCTTCTCTTTGTACTTTTTTGGCACTATTCCCAACTCGCTATATCAAGAAATGGCAGGTTTTTTGATGGATTTCTTATAAATTACAGCATTATATAGTTGTCGATACAACTCAGGATTTCCTGCAGGCACACTGGGGGAATTGTTTGAAGAACACCTGTGCTGGCTCCCCCCTGGGACCCCAGACGGCGTTTCTGTTGATCCCTGTTACTAAGTAACTGCCCAGGTCCAAATAACCTCACAACCTTCTGTAAAGGAACCGTGTTTATCGTCTCCTGTTGTCCCTCTGCAGTGACCAGTGAGAAAATAGCAGATAAATGGAGATTATAAATACAGGCAAAACCCGCTGTTTATTACAACCCAGATATTTGATCTATTTTATGGCTGTAAATTGTAGTTTCACATCAAGGTTTACAGAAGATTGTCAGAAACCGAGGCAGTGTTGTCCAAGAGTTTGTCAATGACTTTGGCATGAGGTTGTATGACGAAGATGCAGAGCAAGCAGCTTGTGTTCACTCTAATCTCAGGTGTATTATTGTAGCTTAGTGTGTGTGTGTGCACACGCGTGTACGTGCATTATGCGGCCGTGGAGAATGCGGGCCTGTTAATCACTCCCCCCACATCTTGCACACGCCTGCACCTTTCTCCTTGCTCCTGCACTGCAACACTCTGGACCTTCTGCTATAGGGCCACACCTTCTACTGTTAGTTTGTTAAGCCCCTTTCCCACTTGCACTGAAAGCCGTAAATCTTCCGTAAAAGTTGTTCCGTAAATTTCCCACTCTCAACCTAGTATAATTTACGGGAAAATGCTGGTACAGGTGGAGAAAGTTCCTTCTCCTGAGGCAGCGAGTGTAGGATAGGTTGAGAATGATCCCACTGATTTAATAACTTTGGGTTTAGGGTTATGGCGTCCGGGGACCAAGGCTCTGTCAGTGGATGGAACTGAGACCATCCAAGCGGGGAGATGGTGAGCGAAGCGCTAGTTTAAAAACCAAACTGTTTCTGTTGCCTAGTCTCGCGTGATATTAGACACCTCTTTTACGAGCATTACGTAATGTGTCAGTAATGTATCTGCTGTTGAATGGGCTTTAGTAGCAGGGGACTTTATCTGACCAGTAGCACACCCCACCTGAAAACCAAGGATGGTCCCCGAAAAAGAAACATTCATTTGTGAATGTTTTGGAGGGATTTGGGTAACCCGTGTTAAATTTACAGATGGTGTCGTCAATTCGTTGGTGGTTAATCAGGTGTCCAGCTCAGGATTAATGCACACATTGCCAATACCTCCATCAATCAGTTAAATTGATCGGGAGGAGCGCCTTCCCTGGAAGCATGGGTGTGTCGGTACATGGGCAACAGTGTGCGTTGTGTGATTTATTCCACGCTCTATGTTTCAGTATGAGCAGGAGTGTGTTTGTCCTGTGCAGCTGTAAAGCCTGTGTCTTTCAAAGTTTTCATTGATCTGTTTGCTTTCCCTCTCTGTGTGCGTTTGGCGATTGCGAGTCCCGGAATATGCGCTGGCCGTGGGGATTAGGAGGTTTATGAGAGACTTTCGCGCCATAGTCCACGTGTGTGTGTGTGTGTGTGTGTGTGTGTGTGTGTGTGTGTGTGTGTGTGTGTGTGTGTGTGTGTGTGTGTGTGTGTGTGTGTGTGTGTGTGTGTGTGTGTGTGTGTGTGTGTGTGTGTGTGTGTGTGTGTCTTGAAGGGCTAGTGGATTATTGTGCCAGTGAAAGGCCTGATGCAGGCAGGAGACAATACAGGTTTTGTGTCTCTAGTCCTGGCGTCCTTGGCCTGCCTATCGTCCTTTGACTGAGGCCTATTGAATACCATGGGGTGTAGGAGGGGCTACCTATGCAGTTTTGTCAGTATGCTTTTTTGTGGATGGGTGGGTATAAGAAAGAGGAAAATAGCAGAAGTGTAGCTCCAGGAGCAGAATGGTGTGTTTTTTATTTATTTCCCATACTACTCAACAGCTGGAATAGGCAGCTTCATAGATAAGGGTGCTAATTCATATTTATATACCTGGGCGTTGCCCTCATATTTGAATGGCCTCCGAGTCGCTCCACCAGAGCACTTAGCATTGAGTGACCATCTGAATGTCTGGGTTTTCTTTTATGCTCTTCTCCAGCCCATACTTGTGGTGCCTTGTGCTTTTCCCCTGATCGATCATTGCAATCTGTATGGCACTGAGATGGTTCCACAATCACGGACACTCTGCCACACACGCACACACACAAACTCTCCATCTAACACTCTGTAGCCAGCAGACTGCTCCCGTGGTGTGGACATGTGGGCACACACACATGTCCTTCACTGTCCAGTGGCTCTAGCCCTGTCCTGCCATGTGGCCTGATTCTCCCCCTGGCTCCAAAAAGCTCTTGTAGATCATTTAGACTTGACTTAGACTTGATTTAGACTTAGACTTGTTGACTTTAACCTGCCGGTTGCCAAATGGGTGGTGGTAATATTATCAGTCCATTTTTTTAGGGTGCAACAAAGTTTACTTAATTGATCAAATGTGTGGTAGTTTTCGTGAACTGTAGGAGAGAGACGGAGAGAGAAGGCTTATAAATAAACACAAAGGTTTCTTTTGGAGAGGCTGTTAACGGCTACCCATTCCACAAGTAGACTTCACAGTCACTACTGGGGGCCGGAGACGGAACTTCTTGGGCCATGCTCATACCTGGCATTTAAATGTCTTGGTTGGTACAAATAGAAGTGGACAGCTCTGAATTCAAGTGTGAATGCATCCAAGATGTGATGAGGATGAATTAGGTGTTTTTGGACCGAATAGTTCTGGGGACTACCTGAGGGGAACTAGGAACTGGGGAGGTCAACTGATAACTAAATACCTACAAGGGCTTTTTTTCTGGTTATATTCGCACTGCAGTGGAACTGTGGAGTGACGTAAGCCAGTGGGGCCAGTGGGGTGGGGCACGCCAGTGGGGCACGAGTTCCATGTTCTGTATTGTATTTAGTCTTTCACTAAACTTGATTTCATTTTATCAGTGCACATAAAATCTGTTTCTGAACAAATTTGAGGCGAGAAATAAGCAATCCAGTTGCTGAACCTTCACTCATATTAGATCTTAATTTTAAAGTTTGCTCCAACTTTCTTAAGGCAAGCGCACACACACAAGGATTTTTTTGTTTCATTCAATTAACTTCAGAAAATGAAATAAATATATCTACAATAAAAAATACAATTTTCATTGGTTATTTTTTTATTTCCAGCAAGAGTAGATGGGCTGGTCCCCGCACCGGAGCGATGCGACTCGACCGGGCACACTGAGGACAGTCCGCCGGACGGGCATCAAGCCAGGGGTGAGGGAGGTGGACTTACGTCTGGACCAATCACAGAGCACTTGGGTCACTGAAGGTTCCTCTTGTGACAGTTAGTCCCTGCCCTGAAGTGGAAGCTAAAAAGTCCCTCAACACAGCATTTTTAGAACTGTGATCATTCCTAGTTCCTGCGGTGCGGACACAAAAAAAGGGAGGGTTCCTCCAAAAGTTCTAAGAAAAGCTCCTGCGGTGCAAAGACACCCATCAAGATCCGATCACTTAGGCCACATTTCGAGTTGGTCAGGGGTTCATGGACCAAATTGGCATGATATTCTCTTTATATCGATATTTGCATATTGAGCAGAGAAGCGAAATCTGATCTCAAGAGATCGGCGAAGACGCATGTTGAGATGCATTCTGAAGCTAGATGTGAATTGGATCTAGACACAATCTGGATCTGCTGTATCTGGATACAAGTTACCAGGTCTGAAGGTCTAGAAGTACACGCTCTTCCAATGTTTTAGACAGATGCAGCTAGTAGTGGTCGTTGCTCCTGGCTGTTCGCACACACTAAGCACAACTCGGGGCACATAAACACACAGGCATCAACAAACAGACATGCAAAACTATCCAAGGGTAGTTAAAAACTATGTACTTCCATTAGAAAGGAGTCGTACACTCTTTCTGTGATGGCCCATTTGCCCCCCCCTCCCCCAGAGCACTCTATTCTCTCCTTACAGACACACCCACACATCCTGCTATTGCCTATTTGCACCTGTGACACCCCTTACCCCGTCACCCTCCCCCCGCACACACAAAAGCCCACTCCCACACACACACATCCGGCCCCTTCCTTGACCCACCCACTTCCTCCCCTGGTTCCTGCAGACCTGTCCTCCTGTACTTTACGGGTCAAATGGAGAACAGGGAGGACAGGGACACACTCGCACAGGGCTGGATGAGCCCCTCTAGCAGTTTCAATGGAGGTTGCCCTTCATCCACGCTCTCCTACCCTGGCTTGGATACGCTCTCTGGGTAAGCCTCTTACACCATCGTATTCACGTTGGCTTATTGGGTGGACCCATGGGGTGAATTTTATTGTCTTCACACATCACAGACATGACAATAATGGTTGACAGAGTGGTAGCAATGCTGGAAAAAGTGAGTGAGTGAGTGAGAGAGAGGCTCCAAGGGGTTTTCTAATTTTCCCACTCAGGATTTGGGAGTTGTTTTTGTCATTTATGCTGATATGTAGCTGATATGCTACCTTATTACTGGGAAGCTGAAGTGACATGGTAAGAATTAAGATGCAAAGGATGGCAAAAAGTTGTGATGTTTAAGCACGGTTTCGTAGGTAACGAATGGAAGCCATGATGTCCCTCTAAGTCATTGTTGTCACATTGTCTTGTTCTAGTTGGATCTTGCCAATGTTGCCTATGCATCAGTGTGTTTCTGCAAAGACACATGAGCTTGTTTGTTTTTTTTTTTTTTTGTTTTTTTCATGAGTTTGTCTTTCCCTCCATTTGTAACCCCTACTCGCCCCCCCCCCCCCGAGTGTGGCCACGTTGTGATGTGACGGGGGGGGGGGGGGGGGGGGGTGTCGGCCAGTTTAGCGTCAATACTCGCACCGTGGTACAAACTACCCCCTGTCTACACACCTTCCCACGCATCCTCCTGAAGTGCAAACAAACCCTTTCCGCTGAGAAAATACTTCCGGAGGCGATGGAAAAGTTCAGAAATATGGAGGTTGTTCATCTCCAGCGTGATGTTCCTCTCCACCTTCGGCAATGTTGTACTCTTTAAAACGGGACGGCTCTCAGCCTAATCTCTCTCTCACTCTCTTTCTCTCTCTCTTTCTCCAGCGGTGTCTAACCTGGACGAGGAGAGCAAATGGACAGTGCACTACACAGCCCCCTGGCACCAGCAGGAGAACGTCTTCCTCCCCGGCAGCCGGCCGCCCTGCGTAGAGGACCTCCACCGCCAGGCCAAGGTCAACCTCAAGACCGCCCTGCGAGGTAAAAAGTGCACAGAGTGTCATTCACTTTAGATTCTTAAGAAATGTAAAAAAAAAAAAAACATGACTTCTTCCTACCAACAATGGATGAGAGGTATGACAAATAACATTGTGTCAAATTACTGAAATCTATAAAAAAAAAAATAATCCACATTTCCAGAGTGTTGGGCTGCTTTAAAAACCTCCCGTCCAGCGTGTGTGTGTGTTTAGGTGCATAACACACCCCTGTGAACCCCACCCCAAACCACCGGCCCACTCTTGTGTTCGTCCAGCACGTTTATGGACGGCAGAGTCCTCCAAGTGTTGTTGCGCAAACACAGCGAGTCGGGTCACAACATTACGCCAGCAACGTCATTATGACCCTTTGTAAAATGTAGGTAGATGTACCAGAGGAAATAGGAGAGAAAGCAACCATGGGAGAGAGGAACAATAGAGGATGTAACCTGACACTTACAGTGTGTGTCTCGAGGCACAACACGTCCACTCTCTCTCACACACACACACACACACACACACACACACACACACACACACACACACACACACACACACACACACACACACACACACACACACACACCTTTTTGACTTGTTGGTTTGACACAGCTCCTGTCTGGCTACTTCAACTGTCAGTGGAATACGAGCCACACACACCTAGTGTTACCTCCTTTTGTTTGGCGAGACATACACACACACACACACACAAACACACCACCTGGGGGGTGAGCGGTGAGTGCATTCAAGCCTTCGTCATCACAGCTTTGTCCCAGTGTTCCTGCTGAGGGCCTGATGCCACAGGTGTCCAGCGAGAACGCCTGTACCTATTGATTTATATTTCATTTCATGTTTTTTTTTTCTTTTCTAGAACAAAGGTTGCGAGAATATTTAGAACATTTTTGTGATTGTGGCCCAGAGTCCTGTGGTGGAGGCACAAATTCAGGCATGTACATAACTTCAAACGAGTTTCCCATGGGCCCTGCATCCCACACCAATCAATCACCAATCAGAGTCAGACACACACACTCACTAATTTGTTGATGAACCGCCCTTGGCTGACACCAACTGGTTGTTGTGGCTTCATGGCAGGCGGTGTGTTGTTCTGGAAAAACGTGCGTAGAGGTCAAACCCAGAGCCAAGTTACATAACCGTGTGGATGTCAGGGTCAATAACACGGTTCTGATCAATACGACCCACATCACCCGCTGGTCACTGTGGACCTCTGCATGGCAATGAACACACAATGAAACCCAAAGACAATTGAGATGCAAATGAGAACAATTATATTGCGTTAAGGCCACCAGAAAAATTGAAAAGTCAGAAAGTACTTGGAAGCTAATAAAGCTGTATTTAATATGTCCTCCATGTATTAAAGCTCACGTAACGCCACCCAAGAGCAAACTAGAATTATATGCAAATAACATTGGACCTGGCTTTATCCATGCTCCATGCATTATGTACATGGCATATTGCATAAGCAGGTCCCCTGCTATTACCCATTTAAAGATTCAGTCCAGAACTTCTTTCCTGTCCTCTACCCCTTCCCCTCTCCTCCTCCCTCGCTCCTTTCCTCCTTCACATTCTGCCTGGCAACGGGCAGCCCTCCGCTCATAACAGCTAATCTATTCCATCATCAAATGCCCAATCAGGCCAGCGCCAATGATCATCACAGCCCGGCTCCCTGTCACCATCCCCGCATCGTAATCACCCCGAGTGCCTCCCTAAATTCCCTTTTCTTCCACGCCGCTGGCACCACGACGTGTTCTTACAGCAATTACCTGTTCCAACCCAATTAGGCCCCATTAGCCAACAGCATTATACATGCACCAGCGCTTGTCTCCAGGGAGAAACAGCCTCGTATTTAGAAACATGAAAAGGGAGTCCTTCATAATCCACACCACGTCAACTACCGTTCTGCATAAGTGGCACATCCACACTCAGTTGAGTTGAGGAGGAGACAAGACAAACAAAGCGCAAAGAGGATTTTTTATTTTTTATTTAGACAACATAAAAAGACACAAGAAAAGCCTCACAAACATGCCTCCAAGTTTATTATCTAAGAATTAGAGATAAAAAATTGTTTGTTTGAATAGAAAAGCAAAATTTATTTAGGTAAACTTCATATAAATGGATGGATGGATAGATAGGTAGATAATGTAAAAAATGTGGAAATATAATGATAAAGAACAAAATATAACCTAAAAAATAACGGAAACGAAAAAACAACCAAATAAAAAATAAGAATAGAAGTGACCCCCCCCAAACAAAATAAAATAAAAACCTAAAAATGTAGTCATGTACAATAACTAATGAAATTAAGTGAGCGGTGAACCAGAAAGCCGAAACTAAGAGGAGAGAGAAATATTGATAATGTACAATAAACCTAATGGCAATATAATATATAATACAAATGTAATCAAAAAAAATGAATGCGTTAAAACTGTAAAATTGCTGTGCTCCTGTATATCTCAGATAAAATGGTCTCAGCACACGTTGAGCTAATTCAGTCTGAGCATCACATAGTTGTCGTGGCAGTGGAGGAGCAGTTGTAGTGGTGGTGAATTCCATGCAATTAGCCATTAGGAGACAAAAGAGTCGGTGGCAGATCTTGGCACACTCGCCAAGAGGACGAGACGGACAGAGCGATGCAGCGAGAGAAGGATGCGGTGGAGGGGCGGAGGGTGGGGAGGCGCGGTTCCGCCATCTGTGTGTGACAGACTGGACCCCCCCCCCCTGTCATGATACGCACACGCACACAATTATCTGCGACGGGGTTTTTTTGTATTTTTTTCCTGCAACACGCTGACACGCATCACAGCGGGGGTGGACGAGAAGAAGTGTGAAACTTGAAACACTGACATACGCAGCGGAGCAGTATTGCACATACAGCTTCTCTGGTTAATATGGTCCCAGCGCTCCAGTACAGGGATAATAGTTTAACCCATTGCTTTCTCCTGTGTAATATATACGTACATACAGCAGTTAAAAAATGATAAAATGACTTAAATCCGTAATCAATACATTTTTCAATCAATTTTATTCCAATTCAATCTCATTTGAACTTCCTCCCATCTGTCTTCCCCTCTGTCGTCCAGAGTGTGACAAGCTGAGGAAAGATGGCTTCCGCAGCTCCCAGTACTATTCCCAGGGCCCCACCTTCTCCGACCCGGCACAGTGCACCAGCGGACTGCCGGACGAGGACGACAATGACCGGAAGGTACTGCGGACTTGCGCACACGCACGCATACTACGTTATACATGTACCTATAGATGCATAACCACTATACTGTCCAGGTATGACATAAAGTAGCGCATGTGTCCTACAGACCTTTATCTGACCTACAGTGCTGGTGATGATTCAGCACCATGTTAACTCAAGCCTGCCCCATCCAGGTGGTTTCAGTCTTCCCTCTAGTGGTAGAATGTGGAAATACATATTTTCCACACATTAGATCTTGCATTTCAACTCTTTTCTGTCTCAATTTCTCCCTGCCTTAATCAGTCATGTCATAGGAAAATGTGGAAAATAAATAAGAGTGGTTTTATATACGCATATTTGATTTATATTGACTGAAATCATAACGTTGCCATAACCAAGCACTACAGGAGCATGCAAGCAGAGTTGTGTTGTCTTTCCTCAACACTTGGTGGGGCTGTTGTTTATTAAATATCACCCCGATGTCGGTGAAGAGAGGGATGGAGAGAGCAAAAGCAGGAGAGGAAAAAGACAAAGTGACAAGATACAGATCTAAGAATTAGTGGTCGACCGATATGGGTTTTCCAATTGCCGGTGCCGATATTTAGAGAGCGGGGTGGCTGATGGCCAATATGTAATGCCAATATCATGTTGTTGTTTTTTGCATCTGATAAAATACAACAATTAAATATTAATAACAAATGAGACACAAAATTGCTTAGCTTTAATGAAAATGTACTTAACAATGAATTGTCTGCATTGTCTCTGCAGTGCACTCATTTTAAATAAAAAAAAAAGTATCAACTTAATAAATGTCCACAGGTTATCAAAAAACGAAACTTCATAAAAAAAAAAAAAATTATGGATGAAAAATAAATAATTCTAAACGATAAAGAATTTTATAATATATGGCCTCATATGAAAGTCTCATCAGGAAAGAGTCTCTACGTTACAGAAGTGCAGAATTTATTATTTAACAGTGAAGTATTTACACAAAAACATCCACTTCTTACTAAATTAAGTCCCATAGCAACTGAAAGCAACAGGGAGAGGGTATCACGTGCCACAGGACAGTGGGAACACACAGGGTTTTCGTTTGTAACGGGACGGAACGGGATGGCCCGTTAACTCAGTTGTGTTTGAAAAATTTGTCTCATACAAGTTAGGAAACACACAAAAATAAATAGATCTAAAATAAAAACACAAGAAATCCAGAATAAACGCAAGGGTGCAGCGCTGTCTGGAGGAGAAAAAAAACTCCACTCCAATTCTCTGAGTTAGGTTTATGTTTTGCCTCAAATGCGAAGTATTTCCACACAGTACTCCTGCTGTTTTGTTCCGCGGAGGCTCTGCACTTGCCATTTTTATTGAGCTGACATCCTAACAAATAAATGAGACCGTGAAGACAGCGAGTGAGTGAGAGGAGGAAGCAGCTGCTACCAGTATATTCATAGTGCAGAAATTGAAACCGTTTCAAATATTCAGAATCTATACGTATGTATGTATAGAAAAATAGATCTTTTTGACAACATTAGTCTGCAGACATTTTTTGTTCATCGGCCTCGTGAGCATAGGCATCGGCCGATGCTGATTATCTCACAATGTGCATATATCAGCACAATTAATCGGCCGACCGATCAATCAGTCGACCACAACTAAGAATCCAGTTAATCCAGATCTGCAAAAGGATCGGCCCTCCCGGGTGTCCTTTCTCTCTTCGCATCCCGTCTTTCACACTCCTTTCTTCTCCTCTCCTTTCCTCTCTCCTTATCTGCACCTTACTCTTCCCCTCTCTCCTCTCAGCATGTTTCCAATTCACTCCCTCCTCTTCGGATCTCATCTTTTCAATTTTTTTTCCTCTCCTCCCTTAACTTTCTGGAGTTCTTTATGGACCTTTAGTGTATTGCTTTTCCAGGGAGCGCGCAATGGTAGACATGAAAAAATAAGTCACACTGAAAACACTCTGTGCCTCATTATGTTTCAGTTGAGAAAATCTGCACTCCATAACTTAGTTTTTTCAAAGTTAAGTCAATGTACAAATGGTCTTTCTCACAAATCATCACATCGCGCAGCAATATCAACTTCACAAAACCTCGTCCGGCCTTCAGACGGAATATACTGTAGTGAAGGACTCATTACCAGAGTGTCAATGGGAGGGGACACCGGAGGGGGTCAGCCGTTGGACTTCCTTCATGAAGGGGCTCTTTCACTCTGTGTTTGAGCGGAGTCTCCCATTGTCCTGCTGACCTCCCGCTCCCCACACACACACACACACACACACACACACACACAGACATACACACACTGGCCTCTGGACCATTCCATGCCTCGACCCTCAGAGCTATCTTTTGTCCTCCCGCTTTCTCTCGCTTGCTATCTCTCACACACTATCTCATTCTCTGAACCCTCCACTACCACCACCAGTCTCTCTCTTTCCTCTATTCCCTTCTTTGAGCATAACTACTGTTGACAGCGGCTTCAAAACAAGAAGCTGGATTCCTGTTTGAGTCCCAATGGTGGCGTGGCGAAGGCGCGTGGCCCGCCAAAGCACGCTTTATTTCCCCCGTGAGCCTCCGTTGGCATCCACCTAGATGCTGGACAGAGCTGCTTTGCTAGAACACAAAGAGGATTCTTCTCACCACGACGCTCGGGTGTCTGAAATTGGCGCAATCATCGAGCGTTCCACCTCCAGACTTGGTTTCAGCTTCAGCCGCTGTGGAACTAAAAGCAAAGAGGAAGGACTTTTAACGCCCGAATGACTCCTCGGCGAGGAAAATTTAACTTGATTATTGTTTACCGAGCTCCAGACCACCAGATAATTCGCACCCAGAGCTCAGACTGACACTTGAAGGTGACTGGAAGTTTGGTTTGGATGTTATTACATTTTGTTTGATGTGGAATAAGGAGTGTAACCTGGGTGAACCCTGCGCTGTGGCTTGTAAATTGAACCCTGGGTTTTAAACACTAAGCAGATTTTTCCTCAACTTGGATGGTGGATCACTGGAGGTTCTGGAGGTTGGTGGGAAGGCATCAGCATGCGTCCAAACAGTCAAAGTGTGTTCTTCTCAGGGAGTGTGTTTGGGCGCTGATAGCTCTATTTAAAGACCAGGTGAAGAGGTTCGGCTACCGCCCGCCTCCCCTGGGCCCGAGATAAAACATTCGCCAGGATTGAGAACTCAAAGTCCGTAAACCGTTTTAATGCATGACCGATCTTATTTGCCTCCCCCCTTGCTCACTCCTTCTCTGTTTCTCTCTCTCTCTCCTGCTCTCTCTTGCCCAGTCATCTCTCAGCCAATATCTGTTTGTGTGGATGTGTACATCTAAGTATGTGTGTCCATTCGGTTCTGATTGACCATCAGTAATGTTTACAGTGCCTCAGGCTTCTAAAGGTCAACGCAATGGAATGAACCCAGTTTGTCTGTGTGATGCAGGGTACACCTGAAAAGCTCCTAGATTGAACACAGGACTGGAGTTGTTTAGTGGATTGAAATAAATGAGGGCGCGCACACATACACACACACACACACACACACACACATGCACACGCATGCACACACACACACACATTGAAAGACTCACAGTATGGTGTATTATACAAATGACATAAAAGTTAGTAGTTTGTCTGTGCATCATCATGTGATGCTTTAAAGCCGATGCCTAAAAGTATGATCAAATTTGCATCACCCTGAGAACATTTGGGCAGAGGAAATGGGACCTGTTTTCTTTTCTGAGATGCCTGATAAACACCCTGAGCCTGACCTCTCCCTCTTGTTTATCTCCCGTAGTCCGAGGCTTCGTCGGTGGAGGACGACAAGTCCCAGCTCCCCATGAGGTCCCAGACACCCCAGGGGTGGGAGGGGCTGGGGGAGGAGTCGGATGCCGACACCGGGCGAGTGGTGTGGACCAAGGCCGTGCCGCTGCCCACCCCAGAGGAGAAGATGCGGCAGACGGCCCAGGCCGTCCCCATGGACATCGTCCCCATCAACGTCACAGGTAGGACCGGGTCCTCGCTCGTATGTCCAGTAGTGGCAGCCGCTGCAGCCAATCACCATCCACGGTCAATATTGGTGAAGAGCCAATAGTCCATTCATCACCTTCAAGCTCGGTAGTTGAACTGTCTCTAGTGCGATGGGGAGATCGTAGGTCGCCCCGTCCTCCCTGTTGTGTCTGTCCTGCTGTTGACGTCTCCATCAATGAACCACCAATCACACCGTCCCACAGTGGATAAAACTACATATGTCTGTCCAGTGTGCCTCCACCCCCACCCTGCTTCTCAATTTCGTCCATCATTCCTCTTGGTAGACGACCTTCATTCCTCCTCCGTGCATGTGTGTGAGTGCAAGCGGGCGAGTGCACACGTGTGAAATTTGTTAGACAGTGCAGCAAAAGGTCAGGGCCTTTCAGTGACCGTACATCAAATGGCACCGCGTTTGACAGTTCCACACACACACAAACTGCTGCTGCAGTCCCGTCACTACTATGACGTGCTTTTCCCCGCTGTCTGCCACTCACACCAGCACACACAAATACTACTACTCTGACAGATGTGTCAACACACTTTGCTGGAGTCACTAACCTCCAGCCGCCATACCTTGACATTTGTAACGAGACGGAGGCAGAAAGATGTGTGAGACAATATCTACACTCATCCCAGTTTCCATTTTCCAAAGCCCCCGTGGGCTGGCTACGAGGACGAGCTGTTCCTGGAGAGAGAGAGATGGAGGCCGAGAAAGGCATCGGGTTACTGGGGACAAAAGGGCTATGGGAAGGAAGAGGGAAAAGGAAATACAGCAAGTTAGACTGTGTGCGTGTGTGCGTGTGCGTGTCTACTGGCCTGCATGCTTTGCCTGGTATCTGCCCCATGCATGTGTGGGTGATACAAACATTTCCTCTATATCTCAAACTTTTTTCCTTGTGTGTATGTGTGTGTGTGTGTGTCGCTCACATTTTTGGTAGGATACTAACTCCTGCTACTGCCCCAATGCTGACAAATTGACCGTGCGTTGTTCTATGCCATTTTGCCAAGTCACTAGCCAAAGAGGCTTGCAGGTTGCAGTGGTCAATAGAAAGTTAGTTTCCTACCTTCTCATTGCATGTTTAATAATAATAAAATATTTTTAAAAGTGCACTTTTGGCATGTTTATTTGAGTTTGTTTCCTTCCACTAACCAGCTACTGTACTGTCCGCCTGTGTCTGCCTGCCTTGCTCTCGCCCTCCCGGCCACCAGGGGCAGTGTTTGACCGCCAGGCCAGCATCCGACGCTCCCTCATTAACACTGACACCGTGTCCCGTCGGCCCAAGAAGGTCAAACGCAGAAAGACAATATCAGGGCTCCCTGACAACATCAACCAGGAGCTAGGTATGGATCACCCTGGGGCTCAGTGCTGCCCTCTACTGTCCGTGGATCTGTGCCAGCACCTTCCTCTACTCCTCCTTCTCTTCTTCTACACAGCTCTGCACTGTACCTCTTTATTCAGGGCAGGGAGGATTTTCCAGACTAGGGAGGCTGAAGGAGGAGAACAGTGGCACAGGGATCAGTGTCTGATCAGCTGGTTATTTCTTCCATTCCCTTTGACACACACATCCTCATCCCACCTGTCCTCACCGGCTCCTTTGTGTTTAGCTTCAGTCTCAGCAAGAAAGTTAGGAAAGAGTCTCCTAAGATCGTACCCCTTCAAAGTGACATAATGTAAAGGAAGCTCAAAGTGGAAGTGTTCATTCTTCTTAAGAACTTATAATTCCCAGGATACAACTTCCCGTGTGTGTGTGTGTGTGTGTGTGTGTGTGTGTGTGTGTGTGTGTGTGTGTGTGTGTGTGTGTGTGTGTGTGTGTGTGTGTGTGTGTGTGTGTGTGTGTGTGTGTGTGTGGTTGGGCCACGAAGACAGTGAGCTTTAATTCTGCATCCGACCTGGTAATGTGGGCACCACATGTGTCTCACGTCATACTTACCAAACCCCCCCCTAACTCCTTCGGGTTTTCGCACCAGACGTATTAAGACCAGTAATGTGCCGAAGTCTAATATGTGACAGAAACAAAACCCAAATCCCAATTGGCGACTCCCCTTTCCACATTTTTCACTCGTTGACACTAGTTTGGACCTCTCAGCAACTTTAACATCTCCAGTTTCCCCCTGAAGAGTCACTGCAACATGTAAAAGTTTCCCCACCGTCACACCCAGGATTGTTCTGTACAGCTGTTGTTTTGATGATTCCCGAGCCTGAGCGCACCCCTCCAACATACAAATAATTAGAAAACCTGCTGTAGGCTGTGAATCTTAACCCCCCCAGGAAGCAGATGGGGTTTAGATAACAAACAGGGGGATATTCCAGGGTCGCCTTTAACGTAACCCTAGTCTGCTGGAGCTAAGCTCGCTAAGCGAAAGTCCATTTGCAGTCATTCCGACAGCGCCTTAGGGCTTGTGTTATTTCATCTGTTTTTATTTTATTTTTTTCATCACTTGCTTGAGCCAGAGCGGTGCTGCAGCATTTGAGGAGGGATAGGGGGTAAATGTCATTTAATTTGTTGTGAGATAAGATTGGCGAAGCTGATACAGGAACAGAGCTTTAGTGGCTGCAGCCTCTGAATGTCATGATTAATGGTGCTGGGTAAACGTCCCCATCGCCCCTGTCCCCCCCCTCTATGTCGCTCTCTCTCTCGCTCTTTCTCTCTCTCTCTCTCTCTCTCTCCCCCCATACCAGAGCTGCCAGTGAAGTAGACCTGCAGCTTAATCTATCGCACACAGCAGCAGCAGCTGAGCTGTCACTCTTGCTTTTAGCAGAAAGAGAGGTAGAGTGTGAGTGTGTGTGCATCAAGTCTTGTAAGAGAGAAAGAGGAAGGAAAGAAGACAGTGTGTTGTTTTTATTTTTGAGTATGAGCATCAACAGGCAAGCCACCACAGATGGGAGACACACCAGAAATCCTTTCCTATTTTCCATCTCTTTCTTCGATTTGTGTCTTTACGCCCCGGTAGGTTGTGTGTGTGTGTGTGTGTGTGTGTGTGTGTGTGTGTGTGTGTGTGTGTGTGTGTGTGTGTGTGTGTGTCTGTGTCTGTGTCTGTGTATGTGTGTGTGTGCGCGTGCGCGGTTACGGATGTATGTGACATTGCATTTACTTGCTGTGTGTGTGTTCACGTTGTGCATTGATAGGTTGTTTGCCTGCCTGTTTTGCTGCCTGGCCAGCTGGCCGTCCCTTACCCCACGGGGCCCATTTACTCTTCCATCAGACACAAACAGAGCCGGAGACAAACAGCATTGTAGGACGCATCGCTCTCTCTCTGTCTTTATCGCTCATTAATGTCGAATACCAGACATTATTAGCATGTGGGACAGGCTTATGGGAAACCAAATTAACAAGCCTCCCACTTGTCACCGTTAGTCTGATGGATGGCCCTGCTAGACATCATGACAGAGGAAGTGACAAGCAGAGAGGTGTACAGAACTCGGAGGAAGATATAGGAGGTGTTCTGATCCATTGTGTGTTTATTCTCTGCTTCTGTCTCTCTCTCCCCACCCAACAGCAAAAGGACGCGGTGGAGAGCTCCGGCCGCATTCCATGTTCATCCCAGGCCAGTACTCCACCCTCGGCCGAGTCGGGAGCGTCAATTCAGCCCTTCGTCGTTCCGAGACACGCGAGTCTGGCTGCCAGACGGAGGAGGTGAAGATCGTCCCCCCATCCATGAGGAGGATCCGGGCACAGAGGGGACAGGGAATAGCGGCCCAGATGGCAGGGATTTCCAATTCCTCCTCGACAGGAAGTATATCTGTCTCCAGTAGCAATGGCTCCGGGATCCTGGTCCTGCCGCCCCACCTGACCGGAAACACTTCCCGCTTCCACAGTCTGCCCCGACATGGAGCCAGGGTTTCCCTCAGTGCTGATCCCATCTACAGCAGCACCCCCATCAGGTCAGACAAACAATCCACTCCCCAGAGACAGATAGGCAAGCTGCAGGTTGACGAGACAGTTGTTCACTTGAGGAACATGCCCAGGAAAGGTACCCTGCCCAGGCCTAAATCTCAGGAGGTCAGGGGGACGCAGGTCAGCGAGTGGGGTGGAGGTCCAGCTTGTGTCGTGTCCCCACACGCTGCATACTCCACCTCCCTCATCCCTAACGCAACCATGTCTAGCTCAGCAGAGGTCATAGCCCTCCACACATCCGGCCAGCGCCCCCAGTCCCCCGCCTCAACCTTTCCCACAGCAAGGCCGTTTAGTGTTGCCTCCGACACCAACACTGACTCCCTCACTTCCAGCACCACAGACCACAGCTCCTGCCCAGCCCTAGCCACTGCCACATTTATGCATACGGCACAAGGTGTTCCAGTCACTTCAGCACCCTCTAGCGAATTGGGGCACTCAGACAGCAGCCTACAGAGCCACAGCACCCTGGCACCCACCCCTCCGTGCTCCGTGGCTGAGGAACAGTGGATTTACGATACGCCGGAGAATGTGGTGACGCCCCGACGCCCCCTGACCCCAAGCTGCTCCACGCCAATCAACCAGCTCTACAGCAGCCTGGAGCTCTCCTCCAGGACCACCACAGACTCCAGCTCCCTCTACTCCCAGGACAACGATGGATACTACACCTCCATGCACCTGGACTCCGGCCTGCGCTCTCGCAGTCATGGCAGCGGCCATGGCCACGGTGCGGCTGCCGGACGTGCCACTAGACACAGCATGTACGAGTGTCGTGAGATAGCCAGCCAGGAGGACACGGGCAGTCTATACAGCGACCGCTCTCTGTCTCGCAGCATCTCACTTCGAAAGTCAAAGAAGCCCCCGCTTCCCCCAGCACGCACGGATTCCCTCAGACGCAAGCCCTCTGGGAAGAAGCCCCTCGGGGGTGTCAGCGCCATCAGTGGAGCCAATGAGGCAAATGGTGCCGTGCTTAACGAGAGTCTTATTGCCAGCCTGCAGCAGAGCCTGCAGTTGGGGCTTAGAGGCGGTAACAGAAAGGGTGTGACTCCATCGTCGCCCTCCCAAAGCCCCTGCAGTGACTATGATGACCCCTGGGTCCTGCGGCCGCGCAGCCAGAGCAGCGTCAGCGTTGCTAGCTCAGCAGTTTCACTAGCAGCAAACACTAACAACGGGGTCGTGACAAACGTTTACTCGCTGTGCCACGTCACCCCAGCTCACAGTGAGACTAGCAGCCTGCGGTCGGACTACGCAGAGTCCTGGGGCTACTACATAGACTACCCTTGCAACCACGGTGACCAAGGAGCACAGGCCACCACGGCTCATTCCACAGCCAACACGTCAGCTGAGCCTCACCTGGGCGAGCTACGAAATGGAGGTGGGATTCACAGCCCCAGCAGCAGGCAGGCCTCCATAGCACCGGCCCAGGAGGGAGGGGTCGCAGTGAAGCCTAAGACAACCTCGTCACCAGACAGGGTGCACAGGCTGACCTCGCCCTCCAGCGGCTATTCCAGTCAGTCCAACACTCCCACAGCTGGCACCCCGGTGCCCTCCTTCATCAGGTCCTTGTCACCCTCAGGCAGCCGTCCCAGGCCCAAAGTGCCTGAGAGGAAGTCCTCACTCCTCTCCTCAGTCTCCATCTCTTCTTCTTCCACCTCCCTTTCCTCTAACACCTCCGACTCGCTAAAGAATTCCGGTCCCCCGCCACCCCTGCCACTCTCCTCCTCGGCCCCCAACACCCCACTCACCCCGCCTCCACCTTTCCCTCCTCCTCTCCCCCCAAGCTCCAGCCTGGGGACTCCTCTTCCTCTACCAGCTCCACCGTTATCCTCGGCCCTTTCCCCTGCTTGCTCCACCTCTCCAGAGTTCCCTCCCCCTCCATCACCTGAAATGTTTATCCACCCCAGCCAGTCCTTCAATGGGAGCCTCAGTCCCCCCCCTCCCCCCCCTCCTCCACTTCCATCGATGGGCACCTCTGCCCTACCCCCTCCACCTCCACCCCTCCCTTCACTTGCCCTACAAATCAGATCTCCATTTTCTAAGATGCCAGCTCCTAAACCTGGGGTACCAGCTGTAGCCCAAAACCCGACCAAGGACAGCAAGGCGTCCAAGCCCCTCATCACCCCCTTTGCGCTTCAGAGTGTTCAGCTTCGCTCAGTCAAGCGACCAGATAAGCCGATCAATGGCGAGAACGACCACCCCAAAGCTGTGGAAGGGCTTGACTTTATCCAGGGTCTGAAGCCCCAGAACCAAGAACAGTCCAAGTCCTTGGAGCAGTCAACTGTGATGACCCTGCTCAACAGCTCCACTCCAGAAGAAAGCTGCCAGGAGACCCTGCCCTCGCCCGTGTCAAAGCTGTTGGAGGAGCTGTCAGCAGACTGCAGTGGCATGCAGGACCTTTTGGGGAGTGATGTGCTGAATGGGAGATCTGATGACCACTATCATCCTTTCCTAAATGGGAAAATAGAAGAGGAAGAAAAGTTGCTGCAGAAAGCAGAGGTGGCGCCCTCGGGCCCCTCAACGAAATCCCAAAGCTCTCCGCTTAAACAGAAACCCCCCGTCGTCTCCAAGAAACCCAAACTCTCGGCCATCGTCCCGGCAGTTAGCTCGCACCCCATTGCGGAGCAGGTCACCCCCGGTGACCAGGTGGACGGGCCGCAGAGGGATACAGTGGAGGAAACCAAGGTGAGCGAGAGCAAGCCAGAGGAAGTGGGCCAAGAGGAGAAGGGGGGGGGGGGAGAGGAGGAAGAGACTTCGGGGAGCTCTGAGCCTTTTAAAGAAAGCCGTGAACCATCCCTGGAGACCCAGGAGGAGCCCACGGCCTCAGGTCAGACAGATGCCAACGGCGACACGCAGGATGAGGAGGAAGATGAAGAGGAAGGTGACGGCACCAGCACCAGTGGATCCATCAGCTCCAAGGAGGACGAGAGTGGTAAGTAGAGGATATCAAAATAGAATACTCCATACACACCTTTGTCTCAAAACGTATGCGTTGAAGACATTGTTTTGGTTGTGTATACATTTCAAAAGTGGAAAAGCAGTAATGGCAGATGCATTGATGGGAAGGGTAGCGGTTGCGGTGTGGTTGTGCAGCTAGAAGGGTTCAGCTTAGCCTGGAGGCAGCTGTGGAGAAAGCCACAAGCCTCAGCCGTGTGTGCATGTGGCCCTCCCTCAAATCCCTCCTTAGGTGTGGACAAAAGAGCCAGTTATTGAGGCCAGCATGGCACCCCCAGAGCTTGCCTGTGATTGGCTCCCCATGTTGAGATATTAAAGCAATTTAGACTGTGAAGATAAAAAGGAGGCCTGGAAACTGGAAAGCTAGAGCTGGGAGGTTTTTCCTCTAAGAGACTAGAGGATTTGGGAGGGGGATACTTTGAACAAATTGCTGTTTCTAATGTGATTGGAAAAAGTTCCAGTTATATTTTTTTAGGAGGGATATTAACAGATGTCTTCTCTATTGCACAGCCAAAACAGTGGTAGGGAGATGGGTTTTCTTGAGCAAAACACTGCAGCGAGTTCCAAGACTGATTATTACTATAATTACTATCATTACTATATTTGCTTTACTTTTGTATTTTAGGGGTAGTTTGTATTTGTAGTTAAGGGCCTTTTTTGGTCAATGGAAGTTAATTACACAACCTTGATTAAGAAAGTTATTTAATTCTCTCCAAGGACATTAAGTCTTAGACAGAAAGCAGTTTATACGTTCAGTCGTTTCTGTCCATTTTCCCTATGTTTTCCTCCCTTGTGAAGGGACAGCACTCTGCCGCAGCCCTGTGGAGTCATCCTTTATCCCCCCCCCCCTCTCTTATTCATCCCTCTGTCCATGCCAGAGTTTTTGCATGCATGGGTCTATGATGGCGCTGCTACTGCGCCCTCCTCTCCCTCCCTCTTTTTCTTTATTTTTTCCGTCCCGCACTCTGACTTTTTCTCTGGCCCCCCCTCCCGCCGCTCTGTCACTCTGTGCCACCACCCATCCTGATTTCTCCCTTTGCCGGTTCTCCAACTGTCATTCTCACCCCTTCTGCCGCCGCCGCCTCCCTTGGCTCTGCCCTCTGCTACTCTCTCTCTCTCTCTCTCTCTCTCTCTCTCTCTCTCTCTCTCTCTCTCTCTCTCTCTCTCTCTCTCTCTCTCTCTCTCTCTCTCTCTCTCTCTCTCTCTCTCTCCCCCCTGCCCTCTGAGTAAGAGGAGCAGGGGAGATGTTTGAGGATATGGGAGGGGGGAGGCGGGCAGTTCTGCTGTATCAGAGGAGGTGAGGGAAGAGAAGTGATGGGGAGGGGGTAAGGGTTGTATTGGGGGAGGGGAGGGGAGAGTGCGATGCCGGGCTGCCCGTAGCGGCTCAGGCAGTCGAGCTGCAGACGGGAGAGGGAGAGGGAAAAGAGGTAGAGCAGAAGAGAAGGAGGATGAAGAACGGGAGTGACAGAGAGTGAGAGAACGTAAGAAGCGGGTGGAGCAGCAGTCTGTGGCACCGCGTCCAGGTTACTGTGAAGGGATAGAGGGGTGTGTGTGTGTGTGTGTGTGTGTGTGTGTGTGTGTGTGTGTGTGTTTCATGTATATGGGTTCTTAGTGTGTTTGCATGTGTTTCCTAACTTCCCTCTCTTTCTCTCTCTCCACCAGGTGAGGTGTTTGACTCCAGCCCCATCAACGGTTCTCCGGCTCCCTCCTCCAACAGGGTCTCTCCCAGGGACATGGTGACCCCCACCCGGCCCCGCACCACAGAGGACCTCTTCGCCGCCATCCACAGGTACACACAAACACACACACACACCCCTCCCCACCTCTTGGATTCTGTTAGCTAATTAGTTCCACTGTGCTGCTCCTCGCTTTGTTTTTGTCCCTCGCTCCATTGTCTTTCCTCGTCTGTTATTTTGTCATTTTATTCTCTCTCTCATTCTGTGGCTCTCACTCCTCTACCCTCGTTTTTGTTTTCTCCTCGCTCTCTCTCCGTCGGCCAGTGTCTCCCTCTATCGTTGTTTCTTCGTGCAGCCACAGAGGAACCCTTGGCTCTTTCCCATAGCACCTTCCCTTAGCTCCTTCCATCAGCTCCATCCCCCAACTCCTTCCCTTGGCACTTTCCCTTAGCTCCTTCCATCAGCTATATCCCATAGCTCCTTCCATAACTTCCTCCCTTCTCCTCTCCTCCTGCCCTCCTCCACTCAGTCCTAACTTCATGCCAGGCCGTCCCAACTGCCGGGCCAGCAAGTCTCCGGAGTCTTTCTAGGAGGATAGAGGACATTGCTGGCATACACTCAGCCGGCGCAGAGTGAAGTGCTCTGTCAGGAGCCGTATAGTGGAGGCATCCATGTTAGTGTAGCCACATAAGGGTAGGGGGTGGGGGTGGGAGTGGGGTGGGGGGGTTCATTCATTATTAAGTCACTCAACGCTCTGTGGCCCTAATCTGGGATAGAGGCTGTGGGAGTTGCATGCATTTGTCTTCCCCCCCCCCCCAGGATCTCTGCGGTCTTATACACAATGCACATACATATTCCTGCACTTCAAAGGGAACAGCCATCAGTTTGTGTGTGTGTGTGTGTGTGTGTGTGTGTGTGTGTGTGTGTGTGTGTGTGTGTGTGTGTGTGTGTGTGTGTGTGTGTGTGTGTGTGTGTGTGTGTGTGTGTGTGTGTGTGTGTGTGTGTGTGTGTGTGTGAGAGTCACGTGTGTGAGCATATTCGTGCATATGTGCATCCTTCTAGGAGCAGCACCCCTAGTTCTCTTGAGCATCACAGGGTTCCATTTCACAGGAATTTATCCCCGCTGGAACCCAGTGGAGATAAATGGGTCCAGAGCAATCTTGTGTGTGTGTGTGTGTGTGTGTGTGTGTGTGTGTGTGAAATTTATTGGGTAATCTAATTAAACGTAGGGGCACTCTGCATGCGTTGGGTTCCAGTTCACCGCCGTCACTCCAGCAGCTTCAACCAGAGACATAAACAAACCAAAATAGCTCGGCACGCAGCGGTGGAAAAGGAACTCAGTCCATAGCTTTTTTTTTTTTTTACATTTACCTGACAAACACTTACATTTATGGGGGAGGAGTCACCTGAGCCGTTCCGCAAAAAGTACTACCATGTCATGGTGCCTCTTGCAAACCCCTCTCCTGCAGTTCACACCCCTCAGTACTTGCTTCTTTTCTCACGTTTACATTCTTAAAGGTTCTTTGTGTTAGAAAGCAGTGATTTTGGAAAAAGTAATGGTTCCCTCCCGGTTCAGCAGAGGGTCCAGTGCAAACATTAAGCCCCAAGAAATCAATGCAGTTCCTCGGGTCTTATTTACTTTCCCATGCAGGGGAGCTGTTAGTTACGGTTCTGCTGTGGGAGCGCGTGAGTTGGTCCTTGTTATTCTGGGGTTGGAGCCGAATTAGTCAGTGCGAATCAGACGGGGATCTATCTTGGTTCAATGGATTCAGGTGTACGTATGCAGGCGCGCGCGTGCGTGTGCATATTGTTACGTAATACCGATGAGTTAATAACACGCTGTGGGGAAGCTCACAGGGGACGTTGTTAGACAGAGGTGGTAATTTAGGGCACAGACCCACATTACTCGCAAGCCGTTGCAAACAGAAGCTCGACACGTATTCCATGCCATGCCCATTGTCTGTAACACCCACGCTTCCACACACACACGCCGCCGCCGCCGACCCCAGTGTCCTTCACTGAGTGTGTTCTCCACAGGTTCTGTTTCCACCAGGGGAGTACAGTATTTATCGGACTCTTATCGTCTCCGGATATACTATGGAGGATTAAAGACTCTTCACCTTCAAAACCCCCCCCCCCCCCCCTTTTTTTTTTTTTTCTGGATCCTCTTTAGGTACAAATATTTCCATTCACTATGTGTCTCTCCCCCTCTTTCTCACCCCCCTGCACAGCGGGGGAACGCAGAGGAGAGCCACCTTGCTGCGGAGGTGCGGCAAGTAGCCTCTACCTTTAATTGGCCACCCTTGTTTACACCCCCGCCGCAAAGCAAGCTTCGGATTAACAACAACAAGCCCACCCCCCACACCGCAGCGCAGCGTGCCCCCCCCCCCCCCCCCCAGCACAGATTAATCACTCAGGTTTCCTCTCTAGTCCTAATCCCCATGTACTCTCCGCTTGCCGCAGTTTTGCCGCTCCGCACTGCCAAGTCAAGGAGTCTCATACCCTGCCCAGAGGAGGCAGAGTCATCCTGGTGTGATTTTTAAAACCTCAGTTTGTCTTGTTGATTAATTCCATTGTGCTCCATCTCAGCCCTTCTCCCCAATTGCAGCGTTTGCACTTTTCCTGTAAAAACCTGTTTGTGTATTTGTTTAAATTGTTTCATTTCATTCCATTCCCCTCCCTTTATTTTTTTTGGGGGGGGGGGCGGAAAACACGCTACTCATTGCTTCGTGTTGTTATGTTCTCTTAAGTCTTCTACTAATGCAGCACTGCTGATCCAGCAAGTTGAGGGCAGTGTGTAACGGATGTAATCCAGCGCCCAAGCCAGGCTGTTTCATTCATCTATTAATCGTTTGTTTTGTTTTTTTCTTCGGTATCCTCCCTTTAGATCCAAGCGGAAGGTCCTGGGGCGCAAGGAGTCTGATGAGGAGAAGTCACGGAGCGGGAGCCACTCCCAGTCGCCCCCCGCCACGCCCACGCCGACATCCCCCGTCACGCCCACGCCGACATCCCCCGCCACGCCCACCACCGTGTCCCCGAGCCCCGTGTCGTCCCTGCCACGCCAGACTGGCTCCATCCAGCGCAACCTGCGCAAGTCGGCCACCAGCAGTGACACCTTCAAGGCGCTGCTGCTGAAGAAGGGCAGCCGCTCGGAGACCAGCTTCCGCATGTCGGCGGCCGAGATGCTGCGCTCTACCGACCCGCGCTTCCAGCGGACGCGCATGGATTCGGTCTTCGACTCCCCCTCAGCCTCCGTACCCTCCCCCATGGCCCCGCTTAGCCCCTGCGCCTCCCCCAGCCAGGCTGCAAGGTCAGCGGCGGCAGCAGAGGAGTGGAACCGCTACGAGGGCCTGGCCCTGTCCTCGCCGTCCTCGCCGTCCTCTTCCTCCTCCTTCTCTTCCTTCTCTTCCTCCCTGAGCGGGATGAAGTACGGGCGCTCACGCACGCCGCCCTCGGCTGCCAGCAGCAAGTACAACGCCCGCTGCCGCTTCCTCAGTAGCCCCATGACGGTGATCTGCGAGCGGGATGGCGAGGGCGAGCTGGCCGAGAGCGCGGCGGACAGTGCGTCCAGCCCCTTAGCCCGGCAGCTCCAGGACTCCAACGGCACTTTATCCCAAGAGAACAGCAGTTAAAGGGAAAGGGACCGTCCCTGGGATGCCAGGGTGATGAACTCATTTGTAGTCGCTGGGAGAGACTGGGCAGGAGGAGGAGGAGCCAGCTGGAAGGCTCTAGAGATCTGTTGGAGCCGCGGGTCCACCTCGAGCCCCGGGTCCTCCTGGGTGAGACCCTCTGAGAGGGCGGACGTGCCAGGTACTGTCACTTGTAGCCCAATCGTAGAGCAGGGACGCACTCAGTCTGAAGTGGAGAACTGGTTTTAATTGCGGCTTTTCAGAGCTTTTTGTCTCTTTTTGTTTGTTCTTTTTTACATTTTCCTGGTGGCTCACCCGTTGTGTTCCAAACCAAAATAATCATGGTCTCCTTTCTAAGCCTGGTGTACTGAGTTTGTTTACCACTCGTTCTGCTCATTTAAACATTTCCCCCGTTGAGAGCTTTTGCTGGTTCTAATAGAATGCAGAGTTTCTTTTTTTTTTGTTTTTGTTTTGATAGGTTTCCCTAAGGATGAGCTCAAGTGAAATGAAGGAACTGAGAAGTCATCGGCTGTGCATTTGTAGTTTGCTACTGCGGTGCTTGGTAGCTAGGAGCTCGGAGTGGCGTGCCGGGAGGGCTCCTCCTGTAAGACCCTCACTTCTGCCTCGCGCCTGTTGTGGAACTTCGTAGCGGGAGGGCGTCACTCCCAAAATCTGGAGGGAAATTACAGATCAGCGTTCGAATGAAGCGCTCTGGGACACAGCGACAGCTCGCGCGGGCTCGGCGCTGCCCCTAGAGGCTGGACAAGTGGAGCCATTACAGAACTGAATGAAAAATGTTCCAAAAAACCTACTGTTGTTTGGATTTTAGTTTGTAGATTTTGCACTGTGCATAGTTGTTCCTTTATCCTTGTATGTTTGTTTTTTTTTGTTGTTTTTTTTTAATCAAAACTATGTTTTAAAGATTGTTTTATTCAACCAACGATGTCATGTCTCATATGTTTGGAACATTTTAATGAATCTAAGCATATATACAACTAGAGATTACATTACAAAATACACAGATTATTTACTGTCCTATTCTGTTTGTCATCATGTTGGTCCACCAAAGAACTCGATGATTAAACATGGGAGGATGTCCTGATGTGTCAACACAATCACCGTTTTGGATTGTTCTTACTACGACACAGCGCCTCCCATGCGTGAGACGGCCTTCTGGAACCTTTCTCGGGCTCAGCAGATCATCATGAAGCCGTTTTACCGTTCAGTTTTATACGGCCATGTGTGTAAATACCTGGAGACTTGTCTTTCAAGTCACATTCTGCTTTACTTTCAAAGGCTCCAAGCATTTTTCCAGTGCCTTCCGTTTGTGGGAAGCAAGTGGTTTCATCTGTTTTTCTTTTGTAGACTATTTATTTTGAAATAGCCCAAATAAACCACAGTGAGCACGGATGTGAGGATGTGACTGAATGAACCTTGCAGGGCTTGTTCCTTAACATCACTCAGCACAACCAACCTTAACATTTTGAGGACAGTGCTCTGTGTTAAAATTATGAATTATGCAGAAATAATTATAAAATAATAATGGTGACATCACATTCACCCATTGGCAGCAACCATGCAAGGCGTACACCTTCCCAACGAGAGCAGTTAGGGGGGTTCAGTGTCTTGCTCAAGGGCACTTCGACATGCTGCCAGCAGGAGCAGGGGGTCGAACCAGGAACCCTCTGATTACTGGACGACTCGCTCTACCTCCTGCGCTGCTGTTGCCCCTAATCATCGTCATCATCATCATCATCATGCAGCATTCAACTGCCTAAAAGCAGAGAAAATGTGGTGGCCGAGTCATTAGCCGGGGTGACAGGCGAGGCTTTATAACCCTCCCAGCGGCCATAACACAGACACGGTGCAATCATCTGCGACCAAAGCTCCAGCCTCCATCCAGGCCAAGATTTAGCACCGGGCAGCCCAGGGCCCTTCTCACGGGAGGGTGGGGGAGGAGATGGGGAGGAAGGGTGAAGTCTTTATCAATGGGCTTGAAGGGGACTGGCCCAAGGACCGAAGCTTGGGGGGTGGAACAGTCGGGGGACGTAAAGATGAACTAGTGGGTGTAGACGCCCAGGCCGGCTGCCATAGCCCTCTCCTGTATGAGTAATAAAAAACGGGATATTTAAAAGAGCGTGTCTTTGTCTCATTTTCCTTTTTCCTCTTCCTCTTCCTCTTCGGGCGTGA
The DNA here is from genome assembly GCF_960531495.2 of Zeus faber. Lineage (NCBI taxonomy): Eukaryota > Metazoa > Chordata > Actinopteri > Zeiformes > Zeidae > Zeus > Zeus faber. The sequence goes on from NC_137189.1 coordinate 14,514,846, forward strand.
CGTGATTCATGACCATCTGCCAGCCCCCACGACGCCCCAAATCACCCCTGCATTAGTGCCGTCACCATGGCACCAGTGCTCATCCATCTTCCAGAAAACTCTCGAGGCCATCGATAACATGTCCCCAGCCTCCCACCGCAGGGTCATCAGTTATGTATCTCATTCCTCCTGGACATTCCATTAGAACTTAAACCATCGCAGGCGCAGACCATATAGTCCCTCCACTCCAATCCTACGAAGGCCTACGCTCGTGGCCAATGACACAGTGAAAAGGTCACTGTGGGTGAGCGTCCTTCTCTGTCATGATGCATCAAACTCTCTTGACCTTTTCGCACCTCGACCACATTGAGCATCGCCCAAGAGTACCGACCCGATTCATCACAGGGCCGGCACTGTTTACTTATTCAACACAGACTTTTCTGGCTGCCCTTTGCTGCTGTTTCGTGAAGGCCCGTCCCGTCTGTCTGCCACACAGATATCAAATCAATAATGGCTCCTGCAGATCATAATTATGCTATTGGCTCCCCTTCTCCGAGATGTTCAAGGCCCCCTGTCGTCCAGGTTAAGTGATGGATGAGATGGATGGACTGTAGTAACTTTGTGAAAGGACTTTGACACACAGATTAAGTAATCGATGGGAATTGTTCATTTAAAGGGACTTGAACTGAACACTAAAATGTGAGGTCTTTAAAGTAATAAAGTAAATAGAGAAAAAAGTCCATAGCAGCAGCAATAAAACATAACGCACAATCAAATGTTAACCTGCATATTTTAGTATACTTGTAAATACTATATGGTACAGCAGAGACTTGACACTGCATCTTGGAGATTACATCGCTTTGAAACAAATGTGCACTCAGTGTGAGTCACTCGTAAATAAATTTAAACACTGATGGTTCGCCATCCATCAGTGTTCTAAGTGGCTCGATGACGAAGAACGCATGACCCAACACTTTGTAAAAAGCAGCACGTTTGGTATGAAACCACAGTGTGACCCATTATGCCTCGGTCTGATGCCATTCCACCTCGCCGAGTGTAAAACAGCGTTTCTGCCACAGAAACGGAACAATTTGGAGCATGATTACGTGTGTGTGTGTGCGTATTCCGCTGACCACACTGACAAAAAAAAACAAGGTGTCATTCCCCATATTTTTGCTGAGTGTCTGAACATGATAATGGGAGTGATTCTTCCACAAATAAAAGTGAATGAGTCAGCATGTGTCAGCCTGACGGGGTGAGAGGGGAGAGAGAGAGAGAGAGAGAGAGAGAGAGAGAGAGAGAGAGAGAGAGAGAGAGAGAGAGAGAGAGAGAGAGAGAGAGAGAGCGAGAGGACATGGATTAGGGAAGGCTTCGGTTTCACCACTCCAAAGGAGAAAGACAAATTTCAGGAGAAAATAGAACCTGCTTTGGAATGAGCCATTTCCAAAACCTTCTAAATTACAATTCATTTTTTTGACATTGCAAATTCAATTTAAAAAAAAATGATAATTTGTAAATTCACAGAAAGAGGGGGACCATCGATTAACACAATTGTAAATTTGGGCAGTAAACACATAACAACTCATCTGAATAACCTTCACCATTTGATAATGAATCCATTTATTATCAACATATCACTCTTAAGTGATACGTTCGCAGTGTCGACGTTAAGATATGCCATATTCCTCCGACATTCTTAAATCGACGCAGTGCTTATTTTTCTTCCCTTTTCAATATGAATCCAAGCATAATCAGCCCTTCACCTCAGCTTAAAAACATACCACGGCAACTTCTCATTTGATAAAGGCACAATAACAATTTTATTTAGGTTTTAGTGGAATGTCATAACAGCTCATTTGCTACACACAGAGATATATGGAAAATGTTGAAAAACTATCAAAAAACATCTGACAAGGCTGTGGCTGTCAAACATTTGGCATTGTGTTAGAGGTCTGAAGTAGAACTGGGGGGAAAAAAAATCTAGGACAGCAAGTCAGAGGATCTCAAGAGAAACCAATTTGTCACATTCTGCAAGTAAATGTTTTAAATTGTGCCAGAAATCATACGCATGTTATTCCATTGAGGTTTCAGTGTGATGACATTCATTTTTAATGAAGATCCAAACTCCCTTTAGACCTTTTATGAAACGAAAAATCTTAAGTATCATCAGTAAATAATGAACCTTGAAATGATGCTCCACCATCTTGTTTTTGAACCTAATATAAGACACATTATATTATTATAATATATATTATTGTCTGATGTTTTGCCGCAAAATGAAGCAGACTTGCTTTGGCTCTACCTAGTGGACATCTACTGTATGTGCTAACATTGTTTCACTATTGCTGCAACATTTACACTCTCTGGGGTTTTATACCAAAATGTCAGAGTTTCTGTCCTCAAGGCTACAAGGTACAG